>NC_071277.1:13632323-13734823 GCF_023375685.1 Ictalurus furcatus | reverse complement strand
GGTAAAATCACGATAATGATTAAAATGTTTGACGTAAAGTTCAAAGTAACGCATGTCTGGGCGTACGAAATGAAATGAAAGTTAAAATAAAATAAATAATAAAAGAAAAGAAAAAAAAAAGGTCTGCAAGTTTACACACAAGGCTTAAACATTTCAAGAAATCTGCATATTTATATCATTCCTGCTAATTTCCTGACCACAGATTTGTTGTTACTATTATTAAAAGCTTCATATTTTGCCATTTTAGTCTTTTTATTATTATTTTTAATTAGATTAGTTTTAAATAAATATAAGCTCATTAAGCCTATTTCTAGATATATATTTTTTTTTACTCGTTTTAAGCTTTATTCTGTTGGTGGAGAATTTTGCTTATTTCCAGTGTTTATTTCAAGAAACAAAGCAAAATGATCTGCTAATAGAATAAGACAAGCTTGAAATCAGGAAATATGGTTAGAAATAGACTTGATGGCCTTGATCATGTGTTCTATAATAATCTCATAATGAGAAATATTCAATCATTTTGTCCTTTATTCATCCAAAGATAATAAGTAATAGCTGTGATTTTCGAGCATTTTAGTGTTAACCGGATTTGTGCTAAATGTTGTGCTTCCCGCTCCTCCGGCTTGTTTTGCAGCAGTAGCTGAGGAATAAATATCATTTTTCTAGGAGTACTACGAGAAATGAAAGATTGTGTTCGTTATATTCCACTCGGTACAGTACACTCAGAGCCGTGAATATATTTGAGAATGTATTAGTGCTACACAATTAATCATAATTGAATCATGATTTTTGGCTTCAGCACTTAATCACAGATTAATTGGAGAGCTTAGTTAAAGCTCATTGGCTAAATAAGGAATAAAACACAATGGAGTATGCAATTATAAGAACATGCTCCACAAACGCCGTTACCATGAATACCAGGAAGTCGATTCGTTTCCTGTAACATCACGTCCTGACGTCTTTTTATTCCCGTTGTGCTCCAGAAAATTACCGATGATTGGTTGGTTGATTGATTATAAATGTTTATTTATTAATGAATGACACATTGTACTTTTTATCCCTTTATAGTAACGTTTATGCAGTAATGTCGTGGAAAGTCCTCGAAACAGTTTCTATTATCAGTTCTCTATAGCAGCTATACACTTTAGTTCCCACTTTCCCAGCCTTTTCTCTCTCATGAATTGAGTAAGAATTAAATGTTGCTGAGGAAACTACGAACTCCTCCATCCTGAAGACATTCCCATTGCAGAAAACATACAGCTTTAGCTCTGACACTGGAGACTCCTTCCATAAATGCTAAATAAACATCATACAGAAAACTCAACCATGCCAACGATTACATGTTGTTGTTGTTGTTGTTGTTGTTTTCTGTCAGCCGTACAAATCTGCATGGAAGTGGTTACTATGGAAACAACAATGTGACTTGAATTACAACTACTGAGACTATTGTCCGAGCTGCTGTTCTAGAAAATGAATCAACACCTTCCGACCAATCAGGATAAAGAAATTCAGTCTGGTGCATGAAATCACGGTTCACGTGTTTTAATGACGTGTTTTGGTTACGTGATGCGGTGACACTATTTTATTGTATTCTCCTCTGCATCATTTTGTGATAATAGTACTATTTACTGATTATAATGTGACTCATGACTGGCATTTATTATTTAGTTTCACAAATTCATACATTTGAAGGAATACTTGTGAAGGACTTGTGATATAAAAGTGTAAAGTGAAAGCAAAGCCTGGGGGAAAAAGGGCCACATGCTTTAAAGCCAGCTTTAACCTAAATTAGCTGAATAAATAGTTTTCGGTATTATTGTGCAGCACTAGATGAAATATTCAGTCTGAGTGAGCTAAGAGGATTAAAACGTATTAAGGAATTCACTCAGATGTGACGCATGAAGCTGCTGGATGATGACATTTTTGATGATGATGTTTTATGTAATATTATTTTATTGCCTTTTTGACTTGGCAAACTTTCGAAACATGTAACCAAGCCCACGCCTTAACTGAATCAAATACACAAGCTGATTTAAATTGTAAAGCTTACTGTGTGTGTGTGTGTGTGTGTGTGTGTGTGTTTGTGTTTGCAGCGCTGGCAGCCATTCTTGGTGCCGTGCCGTTTTTGGGGACGTACTGGGCAGCGCTGCCTGCTGTGCTCGATCTGTGGCTGGCACAAGGTGAAGGTGTTAAAGCCCTGCTGCTGCTCTTCGCACACCTGCTGCCCACCTACTTCGTCGATACGGCCATTTACTCAGACATATCAGGGTGTGTGTGCGTGTGTGTGTGTGCTGTAAAGATGAGTGTTGTGTCCTTGGCTGTCTGACTGACTGACTCCCTCATGCACAAGTGTTTAATGAGATTAATTAAGAGCAGAGCAGGTAATGCATTCAGCTCTCGAGGAAATAACAAGGACATTGTAATGTTCCTTACCCTACAGGGACACATCTTCATGTAATCAAGCTATGTGTGTGTGTGTGTGTGTGTGTGTGTGTGTGTGTATCTATCTGTCTAGCAGGCGTCAGTTTTATTAGCTTTTATTGATCCTTCTACTCTAAAGTCAGTTGCTGATAAATTATGAATGACACGTGCTCTGATTTTAGCCTGCAGCCTTAATGTGTGTGTGTGTGTGTATGTGTGTGTTCTGTGTGTCTGTTTGTCTGTCTAGTGGGGGTCATCCTTATCTGACAGGCCTAGCTGTGGCTGGTGGAGCATACTGTTTGGGTTTAGAAGGCGCCATCATAGGCCCGATCCTGCTCTGCATTCTGGTGGTAGCGTCCAACATCTACAGTGCCATGCTGATGAGCCCGAGCAGCAGCCAACCTACGCCAGTGCAGAGCAACTTCCCTCAACACCTGGGCAGGTATACACACACACACACACACGCACGCACACGCACACATACAAAGAGTCAAGTATATATGGTAACTTTCCCTTACCATAGATGTAGGTGTTACAATAAAGAACCCCATACACACTGAAATTGAGCAATTTTACTTCCTGGTCTGTCGTTCCATCTGTTTAAATCCCTCTTCCAGAGTGGGCGGAGCTTCCCATACCGAGCACTGATTGGTCAAATGCAGGCGTCAAAGAATATACTGTCAAATACGAATACGAGATTGTACTACAATATTCACAAATGTCCTGAAAGCTGCAGTGTGTATTTAATGACTTGTGTACATGTGGAAATAAAAGCTGACTGCCTGCATGAAGCAAAAAGCGCCTGCTCCTGAGACTTTAGTCCGCGCACACACGTCTAAAGGCTGGATTATACTCGCTTTTAACTATGTGTACACGTATGCAAGATGGCTGGTTGTTTGGCGCATCATTTGGGCACGCCCTCAGAATGTAACGCTACGTGCCAATGTAAGGACCAAAGTAAATAACGGAGGCGGTTTCTTTAGCCACAAATGCGTCACAAATCGCATACTTGCGTACTATTCTACTAACTGGTTTTCCTTTGACGTTTAGTCTCCCTGCTGAAAAAAACCCCAGGAAACCTTCAGAATTTGTAATAGTTTGAATGGTTATAATGGGAATTGTATTGTTTTTTTAAATGGAAACTGTAATGGTCCCTGTGGGTCTCTATTGGTAATTTGTTGCCTTTTATTGATGGCGTGTTATGTCTAGTGGATACCATTAAGGACCAATAATGGTAATGGTTAGCTGATGGTTTGTAATGGTATTTGTAGTGGAAACCATTAGAATGTCTGTGATGGTTTCTATTGTTTAGTTTAGTTTTTTTCTTTCTTCAGCAGGGCATTTGAATTTTGAAAACCTCTCACGTAGCCGTCACACCTCCCGAAAGAATTTTGGAACTGAGATGCTGTTCGTGACAACAATCACGACGACGACGCTTTGACGTTTAAAATCGCTAAACATTTTAGACTTCGACTTGGACACTAGATGAACAGGGATGTTTTGGCTCTGACTTTCAACCATTTTGTTATTGATTCATATTGTTATTATTCCTCCAGATGTAGATAAGATACACAAGCGCTTGGGTTGGCGCTGCATCTGCACATGCACGCGAATTTCACGTGTCAAGAATAAACCAGCCTTAATTTGCACACCACTATGACGGTGCTACTCTCTGCACGAGGATAGTTCCAGTTGTGTTACGTCTGTTCATTCATTGATCCTGCGGTTTGGTGGAAATGCAAACCAGGGACAGATCTTTAAACTGTGTAGCTCTCATTCAGAATGATTTTGGGAGTCTTTAGTTCCTCAAAGGATTCTGGGAATTCAGTGGGAATGTGCTTTTGGAGACATTCGTTCACTCTCAAACACACACATTCTCTTAAATGAACGTTAGAACCCTGACTAGGTAGTGAACACACAATTTCACATTGCTATGGACACTGACCTTGAGCTTCCTGCAGGCCGTTCCTGGACTCTCCTTTGCTGCTGAAAAGAGCGATCGAGTGAAAGAAATCCAAGCTGCTTTCCCAGCTGCTCTACTGTTACTCGACCCTCGCTCCTCTGAGTCTGGAACCTCCTCCAAAAGGACACAGAAGTCTCAGGCACTTAAACTGCACCTGGAGGACCGATGAGCTCCAGATCAGCTTCGGATCAGCTCCGGATCAGTGTTTATAAAATGCTATTGATCTCCCACGACTGCTCGGCGATAATGCTAAGCTTCCCGAGCCTGGGTTCTCTGTGTGCAATATTATTTACACCGCTAACCCCTGAGCGCAAAAGTTCAGTTAGCAGCATTGCGTTTCGTCTAGCATAGCGGCTACAAACTCAACTAGCGCTCTGATTGTTAGGGTAACTGTTTACACACAGCGCTTGACTGTAAATCTCACGACTGCTACGTCTTCACTGTCTTTGTTACGGTTGCAGTTTTTCATTTGAGTTTTTTTTTCATGTTAATGAAGTGTTTCTATAATATAACGTGAAAACTTTTACCCTGCTGTGTACAGCACTGACGAGCGTGTGTGTATGTGTGTGCGGGATTGCTACTTTCTGATAATTATTTGAAAGTTAAACAGTTCTTGATTAGTGCACGAGTAGTTTTTAAGTCTTATCACAAATCATAACTCCATAAGCACTACTCATGTACACACGGTTGTGTTTGAGGCCATGTTTTTAATATCTTGGTGAGGACTAAATCCCCACAATGACAGGAATATCGGACCTTGTGTGGACATTTAGCTGGTTCCCACAAGAAAAAACACTTTTATTAAAAAATGTAATTAAATAAATGAGCATCTATTAAAAAGAAACAACAACAACAACAACAAAAATAGCCTAACAGTTTCCTTTTAGGTTACTGAGGTTAAGGTTAGTGTTACATTTAGGTGTAGCATAGCCTTAATTAATAATGATCTCAATGGATGGTCCTCAAGTATAATAAGAAAGTGTGTGTGTGCTTGTGATTGAGAGAAAGAGCACACACACACACACACACACACACACACACACACACACACACACCCACCCCTTTGCCTTATCTTCCCTGATTCATTCCTCTGACTACACTAAACACTTCTAAGTGATGACTTTGTCACCAAGTTGTGTGCTCATGGAATACATAATCTCTCAATTCTTCTTTTTATTTATTTTCTGTCCCATACATCATCGTGCGCTTTTTCCTGAGTCATTGCTGGAACTCATTTTGATTGACATGCGTGCTTTTTCATGCGCTGCTTAATATGAGCAAAGCTCCTGCTCCTAGCTGTCAGCAAGCAGTGTCATTACTCACAGGTGAAGTTTGCTGATGGTTTAGCAAGTGGAGGAGTGGAGGGATAAACTTAATAGAAGAAATGGAGAACTTTTTATTTATTTATTTATTTATCGTTTTATACAGACTGTGTCGGGAGAACTGCGGATGCAGAAAGACCAAAGACAGATCCATGCTCATGCGCACATACTGTAGCTAGAATTTTAAAGCGTATTTGTTTTGATATGTCGATCGATTATGTAGCACTGACGGATATCCTTCTAGTCTAGTTTCGAATTGATCTTATAGTAGGATATTCTGCTCACTCAGGAAGTGATGGTTACGATTTGACGGAATTTGGTCGAACACCAAATGAGAGCTTTAGTAGTAAACGGTAAGTTAGTGATTTCTGGTTTATTGAGCAGAACTGCCTGTGTTGTGTTCCTTGGAATGATTTGACGTATTCCTTCTGAAATGGTGTCTAGCCATTAATATATATTTTTTTACTTTATTCATTATACTACTACACTATTAAAACGATTTAAGAAAATGAAATAACTGTCTTGCTTCTTGATTACCCCAAACACACTCTACATAAATGGGTCATTTTTCTACAAATCTATAAATATCACTGAATCTATGAATATTTTATGAAAGCCCACCCGGTCATTCTGCTGCTGTTTGACAATTTGACCTTTACGTCCACGTGGTCATGACCGACCCCAGAATCGCAGCCATCAGAGAGCGGTCAGATCAGCGAGTGGAAGATTGAAATCGATTGTTTCAGCCTTCCACAATTACAATGAACAGAGCTTTCGACTTGCCTTTTTAACGCTCTTGAAATCTATCTGTATTCTCCCTTCATGGCCAGGTTCTCGCCGAGTCTGTGTGTGTGTGTGCATTTTGTCTGATTGCCTGGCTCTTTCAACCTGATGGCTTCATCAGAGTGCTCGCTCATCTGTTAAATGAAATAAAAACAGTGTGAGCTACCGTACTCGTTCGTGAAATTGTACACAATTTCATCTGTCTGTTATTATTATTATTATTATTTTGAATACGGCGTCAAAACCCACGTTCGAGTTACAGTGGTCTTAATAGGCGTCACGTCTTTCTCTGCTGAGTTTATTACCATTTATTACTTATTTAGTGAGATCAAGGGATTTTATACATACACTCCACAGCCACTTTAATTAGGAACACCATTGCTCATCCATGCAATTATCCAATCAGCCAATCACGTTGGAGCAGCACGAGGCATAAATCCCTGCAGATACAGGTCAAGAGCTATAACGTTCACATCATGCATCACAGGGAAAAATACCATCTCTGTGACTTGCCAGATGTGCTGGTTTGAGTATTTCAGAAACTGCGGATCTCCTGGGATTTTCACACACAACGGTCTCTAGAGTTCATACAGAATGGTGTGGGGAAAAAAAACCCCATCCAGTTAGCAGCAATTCTGTGGATGAAAGCGCCTTGTTGATGAGAGAAGGTAGAGGAGAATGGCCAGACTGGTTTGAGCTGACTGGTAACTCAAAAAAGCACGTTTACATCCCTGGTGAGCAGAAAAGCATCTCAGATAGGACTACAACAGCAAAAGACCACATGGGAATCGACTCCCATCAGCCAAGAGCAAGAATCTGACAAGCGTCTGCATTGGGCACTGGACAAATCAGAAAAACGCCCAGGTGATGTTTTGCCAGAATTCTCACTGGATTTTTTTTTTGCACCATTCACAATAATGAACACTACAGATAGTCGTACATGAAAATCCCAGGACATCACCAGCTACTGAAACGCTCAAAGCATCCGTCTGGCACCAAGAAGTCACTGAGATCACGTTTTTCTTTTTCTGATGTTTGATGTGAAAATGACCTGAAGAGCTTGACCAGTATCGGCATGATTTTATGCACTGCGCTGTTGCCGCGTGATTGGCTGACTGGATAATTGCATGAACGTGTAGGTGTAAGAGTGCTCCTGTATAGATTGATAGATTTTATTTCACATCAATAAACTCAAAACATTCTCCATTGACAGGAAGCAAGGGTGCTACAACATTACTAATGTGAGATGGGGGGAAGAGGCTGGGGCTTCCAGGTTCACCAGTGAATATCAGAGATTTCAAAACACCTACGCACCTGTCAGTCATTCTAGAATCATGTCATGATTTGCTCCTCTGCTGTTTTTTTTTTTTTTGCCTGGTGTAAGAAGACTAATCTTTTAGTGTCTTCTTCTCCCATAATGAAATCCTCTATAACGTGCGTGTGTGTAGTAATGTATAAAAGTATAGACCATGGCACGGCAGATCTGCTGGACTGTAAACTTTCTCTGTTTATTTCTCCAGCCTGTGGATCAAGCTCTGTGTGCTGTCACCTGTCAATCATCACACCACACCATCATTCAGCTTTTAAAGAAAAATGGGAAACAAACAAACAAACAAAAAAAACCCCTCTGACAGTTAGAAACACTAACACACATGCATGCTGCTCTCCTACGCACGCACGCACACACGTGCGCACACGCACATGCACACACCCCTCTGTAGAGATGACACCCGTTCACATCAGACGGAGGGCAAATAAAAGTGTGTAAACTCTAGTTGTCCACGAGGGACCGAAGGAGAGGGATGATGGGTAGATCTCTCTGATGTCCCTCTCTGACCTATACACACACACACACACACACATAGAGACAAGAGTATCTTTTTGCGCTCATTACTTTCCATCATGCCACTGTGAGTCTGTATTTCTGCGAAAACGTTCCGCTTGTCCTTTATCCGGATTCCAGAGGGTGAGACACGTTGTTGTGATTCACATCCACAGTCAGTGCTAAGCAGCATTCTCTTTTATCTTTTTGCAGCCTCCATTGATATGAGAACAAAGTACAGACACAATACATTAACGTAACACATGATTTTACAAAGCAATATAAAAAGTCAATTAAATGCATGAATAAGTGAATGAAATGTAAAATAATTCATATGTTAGCTGAATCTCTTTTGGCCTTTGCACAGGTTTAAACAAATGCAGTGATTCTGTGTGTGTGTGTGTGTGTGTGTGTGTGTGTGTGTGTGTGTGTGTGTGTGTGTGTGGGAATAAATTTAAATACAGGATCTACATGGACATAAAACAGTAACAATTTCGAAAACAGAAAAAGACAATATTGTGCACACACAAACACACACACATATACACACACACACAAACAGAAAGGCTAAGCCCTTGAATTTATAAATGATACATGATTCGAGGACAGAATAACGACGCCCTCGTTCGTTAATGAAATCCCTGTGCTTATGCGTAAAATATCTCCTACTAACCAATGCAGAGGAAGGCAAAAGTTCAGGGTCAGCCCGCTTCTGGGCAAATCTGAGTTTTAGCACTAGACACCTTACAAACTGCAACTAAAGCCAATATACTTAGTCAAAGTTCAAGGAATGACTTTGGGGCCTTCGTTTAAAAACAAATAAATAATAAAAGACACAAACGAGTCTACATAATTCTTGGTTAAGACAGTCACCCTGTTCATTGTTTACTAATCTAACATTTTCATTCATTTTTCTCTTTGGGGTTTTTATTACTACTACTACTATAATTATTATTATTATTATTATTATTATTATACTGATAGATGAAACCCATGGCTCCTATGCTGACCAATCAGAGAAGAGATCATGAAAGCAGCTACTGATATGTGTTCAATGCTCGTTAAACTTGTGAAAGAATTAAATTAAAAGCCACAGTGTTGCCACATAGTCTTTCTGTCTCAGCAACACACGCACACGCACACACGCACACACACACACACGCACACGCACACACGTGCACATGCACACAATATTCTGATATTCTAAAAAGGAGGCAACTGGTAAACATCACCTAATCACCCTCTGCTCCTTAAAGGAAGACAAGGCCACTGATCCTAAGTTTCTCTGTGTAAAATACAGTCTCTTCTTCTTCTTCTCGCTCTCCATCTCGTTGTGGGTGTCAGTAAAGTGGAGTGATGGGGAGATTCATGTACACGTATATGTCTGTAATTTTGGCTCTGCCTCAAGACCACACCATTAGGAAGTGAAAGGAAAGTGTAGAGAGATCATCCAGCTTCCTCCCTCCCTCCCTCGCTCGCGCTCCTTTTCTTCTTTCTCCACCAGAGCTGGTGTGAAGAGTGTGTCAGTCCGTCTCTCTCCGTACGTCCTCATGTGCATGCGCTGTGTGCTCAGAAGATTTCGGGCAGTGTGACGTTGCGTAGGAGCCACTGCTGTGAGCGGCTGCCGCTGCAGTCTCTGACGCTGGGCACCTGGCTGTCGTCCTCCGACGCTTTATCCAGACACTGATTACTGTTCACGTGCACCAGGGTCAGCTTCTGTAGCGGGAGGGAGGGGGAGAGAGAGAGGGAGAGAGGGAGGGGGAGAGAGGGAGGGAGGGAGAATTGTGAGTTTTAACAATCCAACATTTTAACAAGTCAGAAAAGGTTAGCTCATTATTATTAACAGTAAAGAGAGCTCCTCTGAAAGCCCACAGTTTTTAAAAGCCTGCCAAGTCTGCTGCTGAGTGATAAACTTTAAAATCAAGCCGTGTGCTTGCTTACAATTTAAATAAATAAATAAAAACAGCACACAATTTCCTTTCTTGCACTGTCAGAAAATGTATCAACTACATTTTCTTTTTGTTCTTGTAAGACCAAAAATAAAAAAGATTCAATATTGAGAGAGAGACATGGATGGACAGGCATAGAGATGGGGATGGAAGGAGAAAGAGAGAGACAGAGATGAGGAAAAGAGAAAGATTGACCGGGATGAAAGGAAGAGAGAGAGAGCGAAAGAGAGAGAGACAGAAAGAGAGATGGGGATAGATGGAGACGAGGGGGGGAGAGAAATTGAAGATTGACGGAGGTAGGGGGAGAGAGAGAAAGAGAGAGAGAGAGAAACGGAGAAAGAGAGAGAAAGAGAGAGAGAGAAACAGAGAAAGAGAGAGTGAAAAAGAGAAAGAGAGAGAAAGAGAGAAAGAGAGAGAGAAACAGAGAAAGAGAGCGAGAGAGAGAGAGAAAAAGAGAAAGAGAGAAAGAGAGAGAGAGAAACAGAGAAAGAGAGAGAGAAACAGAGAAAGAGAGCGAGAAAGAGAGAGAGAAAAAGAGAGAGAGAGAGAGAGAAACAGAGAAAGAAACAGAGAAAGAGCGAGAAAGAGAGAGAAAGGGAAAGAGAGAGAGAAATAGAGAGAGACAAAGCGAGAGAGAGAGAGAGGTGTGTGTGTGTTATGTTCACACTGTAGTTAAATACAGTTGCAGTGAGACATGTGATTAGTTTAATCCATGGCAGTGTGAACAAAGGTCACATGAATACATCAAGAGAAAGTTCGGTTGTCAGATTTGAGCAGGCTCTGTGTGTGTGTGTGTGTGTGTGTGTGTGTGTGTGTGCTTGTAAACTCTGATACACACAGTCAATTTCAATTCACGTGACTGTTATATCACTTGACACAATTTTTGCCCCAGCAGGCAGTAACCTCAGGTAGGGCTTTATTCATGTTCATGTTTAAGGAAACTCTGCGCTGGCAAACCTTATGAGCTTTATGTACCTTGCATATAGACATATACTGTTACCATAGAAACAAACTCCTCTCTCTGGCTGCCTTTACAGGATGGCCATGTTCATACGACTTTACCATGGCTACGTTCATACGCAAACTTTTTATTCATCTGAATAACTTCTTTCGACTGCAGATTCGAAATAAATTTTACACTGAACTCCACAATCTGTTTAATTCATAAACAAATGCATGTGCAAGTGCGCGGCGTTTAGTGTCATTGTTACCAAAGCAACAAAACAAGGGCCTGGTGAATCCTGCGAGTGTGTACCTAACGTTAGATCGGCATTTTACAGTACCTCAGTGTGTTTAATTTCCTCGGTTGCATTTTTAAGTCAGATGTCAGTCACAGCAAAACATGCTCCTAATGAAAAAAACAGAAGGATAACCTGACCTATTTTACTGTCACTATTGAACGTAACACTATTTTGGGGATTGTCAATGTTGACTTGATTCTGTTTAATGACTTTTGAGAACAGACTCGCATGTCTATTAAAGAAAGTTAAATGAAAGAAATCAACTCAGAGTTTTCAGTACAAAATACTTCTTTCAGTTTTGTATGCAGTCATAGAGTGGATTTTCTTTTCTTAAATGAGAACTTGACCCTTCCTTTTATCACCATTCCTGATGAACTCCTTGGGGGGAAACGAATTATCATCCAATAGGAATACTCATTTCATCTGAATAGAAATGTGCGGAGTTCTAAGTGGCAGGTGATATTTAGGTAATGGTAATATTGGGTTCGTTCTGCTACAAACAGCTGGAACAGCCAGCTCTTTAAAGATTTCTAAAATGAAGATTAATCTAGTAAAAGTTTCCCATATTTTCATACCCATGTAAACAAGCCACAACAAATTAGAATCTCATTACACATTAAATATCAGAATATCCCATAGTAATTGTAAATACTGATATGCAAGTCGATTAGGGTGGATTTGCCACTACAGTGTGCAGTATGTTCTCATGTACACACATCATATATAATATAAAATAATATCTGCACCAAGAGATTTCACAGAGTACACACACACACACACACACGCGCGCACACACACACACACGCGCGCACACACACACACACACACACACACACACACACACACACACACACGCACACACACACACGGGCGCGCACACACACACGCACACACACACATGCATGCACACACACACACACACACACACACACACCTCAGTTGGTAAGTGACGGTAATTTATGCTAAAACATGCAGCGGATGTAGTTGCTTTGACAAGTGATCCCCTGATCTTTGTCACTCTACCTCCTCTCTCACTCTTTTTCCTCGCTCGCTCTCTCCCCCTCTTCTCTGTGTCTAAAACAGAACTTTTATTGACAGTGAAAAGTCTGCATGCTGCAGGTTCCTGTTTCAGTCCTTCACCCCCACGCTCCGGGCATGAGGCCAGTGCGAGGAAGGGGAGGAGGAGGAGGAGGAGGAGAGGCAGGGATTACAGTGACATTTCCACAAAGCAGTGATGGCTTCAGCGGAATGCAGAGAGCACTGTTCAGAATGAGGGTGCTCTAATCTCTCTCTCTGCACAGTACAGCAGCTCTTTAACTCACTGAACATCAGTGTGATATTTAAACCGAGTGACGGCCGTCTCAGTACAACTATACCATCATCCCTCCAGCGTGTGTCAGTTTCTGTGATGTAAATAAAAACCGACACAGTGCTTTTCCTGAAGAAAAGGCAGAGCAGCATGAGCATGATGGTAGGAGGTTGCTAGGACTTTGCTAGGTGATTAATATTATACAGTATATCATGTGACTTGTAGGGTGTTGCTAGTTGGTTGCTAAGTTACTGCTGTGTGCATAGTATGTAGGTAGTTGCTAGGTGTTGCTATGTGCTTGCTATGATAGTCTAGTTGGTTGCAGTGGTATGCCATGTGATAGCTAGTGATTGCTAGGGTGTTGCAAGATGGTTGTTATAGTATTCCAAATGGTTGCTAAGTAGTTGCTATGTAATCCTTGGTGGTTGCAATGGTATGCCAGGTGATAGCTAGTGATTGCTAGGGTGTTGCAAGGTGGTTGCTAGGGTGTTGCTAAGTAATCCTAGGTGGTTGTTAGGATGTTGCTAGTTTGTTGCTACTGTATTCCAGGTGGTTGCTTGGGGGTTGCTAGGGTGTTGTTAAGTTGGTTGCTATGGTATTGCAAGAGGTTTCTAGGGTGTCGTTGGAAATTACTACAGTATTCCTGGCAGATGCAAATGCTTTGCTAGGTGGTTGCTATGGTAACTGATGTTCATGTGATTTCTAGGGTGCTGTTAACTGTTGATATATTACACATCATAATGCTTCATTTTTTCCCCCAACTAGACCAATTATTTATCCTACATCAGCAAATAATAATTTCCCTAAGAACTTTTAAATACTACTTTCTAATGCCAAAATTATTGGCACCCACAGAGAATACAAATTGGTTACCTTCTATTTATTTAAAAAAAAAAAAAAAACTATTCTTTTTAATATCATTTTTTAAAAATCGGATCATTTTAAAATCGCTGTTGACTTATAAACAAACAACCAAACAAAAATTTATGGTTGCTGGCCTGTACAAGTACAAAATACATAAGCAGTGAAAAATGCTATTAACCTCAACAGGACTAGAAATTAAATAAAATAATAATAATAATAATAATAATAATAATAAAACAAACAATGCAGGATAAACCTGCTCTCCCACACAGTGAGGAAGATGGTGAGACGACCCCTGTTTTGTACAGTTTAGCTCAGTTTACATCATTTTTACATTGTTACATCAACAAATATTAAACACCACCTAGCGGTTTGATGATCTGAGCACAAAAGAAGTCCTTCCTCAGAGCATCACACGGATCACAGAGCCTGAACTTCGCTATGTGTCACTGGAAATTTGGTTGTGGTCAGATGTTTCGGCCTTGCACAACATCGCAGCTAGTGGTCCAGGGGCTCTTATTAAGATTCACGGCATCATTTACATTAACAGCATTTAGCAGACGCCCGGAGCCAACTGAGCAGTTGAGGGTTAAGGACCTTGCTCGAGGGCCCAGCAGTGGCAGCTTGGCGGTGCTGGGATTTTAACTCATGACTTTCCGATCAGTCCAACGTCTTAGTACCACTGCCTAGAATATTTGAACTCAAAACATGGTTGCCTCTGTCAGGAGGCTGTGATGGATCTTTCATCAAGATAAAGGACAAGAATATACAGTACATCCACATCAACACAGACAGCTCGTGGGAACACCATCTCGGTGTGTGGATTTAAACCGTACTGAAACCCTGTGATCTGAATTCACACACGTCTCGCACAAACCCGAGGATATAAACAAGTAAAAATGTTCTGCATGGATCTCAGAACGGACCGAGATCCCTCTACGACCTTAATAAAGCCTCACTACTATTACTCGTATTAAAATAAAACTCCTGTATATTTGTGCTCACATTAATGCAGATATTCCTCACTTATGAATTCGGTAACTGACTCCATGCACTCACCAGAGGATCGTACTCCCACAGCTGGTTGCCTTTCAGATGATGGCACTTGAGCATCATTACAGGCCCGTTCAGTTTGGACACGTCTAGACACAGGTCGTCCGTTCGGATCTCCTTATTGGCTGTGTACGAGAAAACCTGCAAACACGACACGTGGTCATTTTCTTTGCTTGACAAGAGTAATGATGAAATGATGAGAGAGAGAGAGAGAGAGAGAGAGAGAGAGAGAGAGGGAGAGAGAGAGAGAAATGTCCCGACCTGGTTGCCTCCCATGCCGTGACAGTTGAAGATGCCCACTTTTTCATTCTCTTTCCGTGCCATGTTGTCCAGACACTGGTTAGTCTCCACGTTACGGATCTGTGAGATTCACAGACATGTTATAAACTCTAGCTGTAGAGAAATGAAACTCTGCTGTTCTATGCTTGGTCGCTCTGCTGCATGCTGGAACTGGCGCACTGATGAAATATACTTCTGCAGCAGCTTTGCGTCGCAAACGTAAATAAAAGTGTTCTGTGTCAGACACGTAAACATCACATCATTACCAAAATACTAACACAATGGCACATGCACAAATGTACACACACATATGCATACACGTGCATGTACGCACATGCACAAACACGCACATTCCATACACAAAATCATATACGAGAACACAAACACACACACACACACACACACACACACAGGATTAATTTATGATGCGCTCTGCCAAATCTTCCCCTCAGTACTGAACATCCTTCTTAACGTCGGCCAGTAACGACGAGTTCAATGACCTTCTGTCTCAGCCATGCCCTCGACTAATCCCTCTGTGATTGGATATATTTCATGGTGACATCACACCCTGCAAACGTCCATCCATCCATCCATCTTCTACCGCTTACTCCTTTTCAGGGTCACGGGGAACCTGGAGCCCATCCCAAGGAGCATCGGGCACAAGGCGGGGTATACCCTGGACAGGGTGCCAGTCCATCACAGGGCACAATCTCACACACATACTCGCACGTCCATTCATACACTACGGGCACTTCTGGACACACCAATCAGCCTACCATGCATGTCTTTGGACTGGGGGAGGAAACCGGAGTACCCGGAGGAAACCCCCGCAGCACAGGGAGAACATGCAAACTCTGCACACACAGAGCTCAAACTCCGGACCCTGGAGGTGTGAGGTGAACGTGCTAACCACTAAGCCACCGTGCGCCCCCACCCTGCAAACGTGTGTTTTGAAAAAAGATGAAGCGACAGACAGAGCTCAAAGGATGTCTTTGGCTTCACAGGGCAACAACAAACATCAGAGTGATGGACAGATGGAGGAAGAACGAGTGGCAGCTGAAGAAAGAGAGAAGGTGCACGCGTGTGTCACACATCAGTGACAATGTACGCTTTCTTTATGAGGATGTGAGAGAGAGAGAGAGAGAGAGAGAGAGAGATACAATGAAAGAGATGAAAACAAATAGCACAGACAGGAAGATGAGCGAGAGAGAGGACAGAGAAAGACTGACAGAGCTTAGGAGACGGAGAGAGGGAAAAGATGTGTACTGGTCGAATACTAATAATCTAATAATAAAAGCGTGCGAGAGAAGCGCAGTCTATATTTGTCTCTATCCTTCGCGTCTCAATTCTTCCTCACGCACGTACACACACACCACAGCCAGTACCCGGCTATTAGTGCAACATGATACACGACTTACATGGTATTTAAAATATGCCCAGTGTGTATGTGTGTGTGTGTGTGTGTGTGTGTGTGTGTGTGTGTGTGTGTGTTACCTCTCCCAGGGAGTAGTAGTGGCGTGGGATTTGAGAGTCGGGATAGATGCTCTCCAGGTACCAGGAGAACGGCTTACACTGCAGCTTCTGTCTCAAGGCGGTTCTGGATGAGATGTCCCCATAGTCAACCTTCGTCACTCCTACTCACACACACACACACACACACACACCAAATGTATGTATGGAGACGCACACAGAGCGCTGTAGGCTCCAATGGAAAATATTGACAGTGACATTAACATGAATTATTTTCCATCTTTGTGCCAATAAAGCCCTTCCACCCGAGAGTTCTGACAATACAAATACCCTAATATGCCGGAGAGAGACTGACAGGGGCGGGTACCGTGTGCATGTATGCGAGGGGGGTTGGAGAAAAGAGAGACAGAGAGTGCGTGAGTGAGCGAGCAAGAGAGAGAGAGAGAGAGAGAGAGAGAGAGAGAGAGAGAGAGAGAGTGAGCGAGCAGTGAAAGAGAGAGAAGAAAACAGACAGACAGACAGATAGATACAGTATGTAGGGCATAGGGAGGGGGAAAGAGATTAAGAAGAGAGCAGCAGACAGACAGAGGGATAGATAGATTGAGAGAGAGAGAGAGCGCTAATGAGTGAGTGAATGAGAGAGACAGAGAGAGAGAGAGAGAGAGAGAGAGAGAGGAGTTTGTGTAATTGTGTGGAACTCACCAGGTGAAATGATGTAGAAGAAATTTTTAAACTCATCCATCCACACCTCGGCCAGGCGTCTGTTGTTCTTGTTGATGATCTGACCCGTGCCACCGGGGAACGTGTACGGTGTGGCCTTACGGAAAACATGTCCCACGTGAGAACACGTCACGATCTCCAGTGTCCCTCCACACTGCCAGATCTGAGATACACACACACACACACACTAAAGTATTAACACACACTTCATCATTCCCAAGGAAAAATCCTGGGGTCCTCAAAAAGCAGGACAGTGACGAGAAGCTTAAGAGCTGCGTGAATTTACTGACTGGAAGTTTTTAAAGCTAAAACTGAAAGCTCTCACATCCAGCCTGATTCAGTTACACCATCTATCACATTTTATGAGGATAACTGCTTACAACTTGAAAAACCTTACTGCAGGGGAGAGAGGGAGACAGGCAGAGAGAAAGACAGAGAGAAATAGAGAGAACGAGAGAGCGAGAGTGAGAGCGAGAGCACGCGAGAGAGAGAGCGAGAGTGAGAGCACGCGAGAGAGAGAGAGAGAGAGAGAGAGAGCGCGAGAGAGAGAGAGTGAGAGAGAGCGAGAGAGAGAGAGATGAGCTGCATGCTAGCAGGACAGTACATATCTGCCTGCCACCACCTGAGGGACAGTGATTAAGTAACTCACCCACCCACCCACCCACCCACCCACACACCCACACACACATCCACACACACACACCCACACACACACACACACACACAGCCCTGTTTGTCCTCTGTGTATGTTTTTTATTTATTTATGTATTATTGACTTCTTTATGATGACCAATACTTGTACTGACGCTTGGTTTCTATCCTCTCATCTCCATGTTTCTATACGGACACTAATACATCTGTTTATTCAGATTCTGATCGTATGTGTTTATTAATAGTTCTTCATTCTTGTAATGCTTTGGCAATACTGTACAGATCATGCCAATAAAGCTTGTTGAATTGAAAAAAAGAAAATAAAAAAAAACTGAATTGAGAGCACGAGAGAGCGAGCGAGAGCAAGCGAGAGACTTTCATCAGTGTAAAAGTGGAAAAATTTCGATAGCCAGCTTAAATGTGACCTGAATAAAGCAATCAGCTCTGCCAAAAAAAGCAGAAGCAGTTTTACCTCTGCCTGAACGATCGGCAAAAGAAATAACCCAAATCAATCTAATTTCATTTCAGATATGAAACTTTATCTGTAGCGTTTCACAGCTGCTTTTATTACAACACAGTTACACCCTGCTCTTCCCTCATGCCAACACTAACGGACATGATAATAATCTGAAATATATAAATAAATAAATAAAAAGCAAAACTGTAAGGAAGCTCTCTGCTTTCCTCTACAACACAGATCAGTTATAGAGTGCTCTTGTATAATTGTAAGGGAGTTGTCATTTGTATATTTTAACATTCACACAGGCCTTTAATAGATGCACTATATGTCACACAGGCGTTTAATAGATGCACTATATGGCCAAAAGCTTTTGAATGTCATATTCCAGTTTTAGTCCTTTGCTGTTGTAATAAGCTCCACTATTCTGGGAAGGCTTTCCACTAGATGTTGGAGCGTGGCTGTGGGGATTTGCAATCATTCAGCCACAAGAGCATTAGTGAGATCAGGCACTGCTGTTGGGCGAGGAGGTCTGGGGCGCAGTCGGTGTTCCAGTTCATCCCCAAAGGTGTTCAGTGGGTTTGAGCTCAGGGCTCTGTGCAGGACACTCGAGTTCTTCCAAACCAACCTTGGCAATCCACGTCTTCATGGAGCTCGCTTTGTGCACAGAGATACTGTCATGCTGGAACAGGCTTGGGCCTCTTAGCGCCAGTGAAGGGAAACTGTAAAGCTACAGCACACAAACACATCATATACAACCGTGTGCTTCCAACTTTATGGCAACAGTTTGGGGAAGAACCACATATGGGTGCGATGGTCAAGTGTCCACAAACCTTTGGCCAAATAGTGTATCAGAAAATAAGACTTGTGCTTACTTGCACATCTTTATGCTGGCACTCATCTTGCTGATATAGTTTAGTTTTTGCCCCAAACAAGCAATCTATATTAGCAAAGTAAATGAATGAAAAGCACTTATGTGCCAGTTAGAAATGATGACAGGATGAGTGCTCCATCATTATCCATTCATCATAGATATTTTATTTTCCCTGAAACAGATTATGTGAAAATAAACACTGGACAAAAATACTATTTCTAATCATTTCAAAACATAGTCAAATTTGGACAATTTTCTATTATATAGATTTAAGCTACTTAACAACATTACTGCCGAAACTGCAGCAGACATTTTGACGTCCGGTATCAGATCAGAAACTGACTTACTATGGCATGTAACTGTTAAAAAACAAACAAAACCATGAGCCAATCTTGAGGAAACCCCACTTAGCTGGCGAGGTGTTAGACCGATTGTGTTTACCACTGCGTTTGTTAAATGTACTGGACACAGCACGATTTTTGCAGGCAGACGTCAAGGCAATGTAAGAAAAGAACCTAAATAAAACCTACATTTCCATATTTGGGTAAAACATAAAGTGCATTGCAAAAGTATTCAAAAAGCAGTCAAAACCACTCAAAATAAAGAAATGATCAGATTGGTCACACTTACACATGACCGTTCCAGCCAGTATCGTTTACCTTAAACCAATTAGCTCTAAATGTAAATCTTCATAGTTCAAATTCATTATTTGTCAGCAGATCTTTACATTAAAAACTGAAGCACGTTGCTTGTGTTTCAGCGTTAACCCTTTCAGACAAGTACTTGGCAGTACTACGGCTTTAAGTCTGTTGTAAGTTCCCAGCAGCTTTGCACACTGTTTAGATGCGATTTTCACCCATTCTTCCTGGCAGAGCTGCTTGGTCGGATGTTGCTTGTTGACACAAATTCTAAGTAGGACTTAGATCTGGTCTTTTACTCGACCACTGTATAACATTTACCATTTCGTTTTTAACCGCTCCTAAATTGCTTTTCACCTTGTGTTTGGGACCATTGTCCTCCTTCTTCTTTTCGTGTCGAGGTTCCACTTCATAGTGGAACCATCGTGGTGGAAGGATTAGCCGCTCATGATCAACGTTCAGTATGATACTGAACGTTGCCCAGGGTGCGCCAGGGGAGGCTCCTTCCGTGCACACACATTCACACACACTTTGGACTTGCCGATCTGCCTAGCATGCATGTTTTTGGACTGGGGGAAGAAACCGGAGGACACAGAGGAAATCCCCGCAGAGAACCCCCGGGAGAACATGCAAACTCCGCACCCACAGGGCCACTGTGGGAATCGAACCCTGGAGGTGTGAGGCGAACGTGCTAACCATTAAAAAGTCCTGCTGAAAAGGGACGTTTCTCCCAAGCTTTATTCAGGCTAAAGCAGGTTCTCTTGTAATATCCCCCTGTACTTTGTTCAATCCATTCTGGCTTTAATTTCGACAAGAAGCCCAGGCTCTGAGGATGAAAAGCATCCCATCCTATCCCAGGCTCTGAGGAAGAAAAGCATCCCATCCCATCCCATCCCATCCCAGGCTCTGAGGAAGAAAAGCAACCCATCCCATCCCATCCCAGGCTCGGAGGATGAAAAGCATTCCATCCCATCCCAGGCTCTGAGGAAGAAAAGCATCCCATCCCATCCCATCCCAGGCTCTGAGGAAGAAAAGCATCCCATCCCATCCCATCCCAGGCTCGGAGGATGAAAAGCATCCCATCCCATCCCAGGCTCTGAGGATGAAAAGCATCCCATCCCATCCCAGGCTCTGAGGATGAAAAGCATCCCATCCCATCCCAGGCTCTGAGGATGAAAAGCATCCCATCCCATCCCATCCCATCCCAGGCTCTGAGGAAGAAAAGCATCCCCAGTGCATGATGCTGACACCACCATATTTCACTGTAGGGATTGTGTTAATTGAGGTATGACCTGCAGTAGGTCTGCACCACATATAGCGCTCTGAAACTTTATTTGTCACATATACATTACAGCACAGTGAAATTCTTTTCTTCGCATATCCCAGCTTGTTAGGAAGCAGCGGTAAGAGCGAAGGGTCAGTTATCGAGAGGGTTAAGGGCCTTGCTCAAGGGCTCTGGGACCTTCTGATCAGTAACACAGAGATTTAACCCTTTAGCCACCACTGTTCTGATCTTGGTTTCATCACAGCGATCTTCCCTGGGCCACTCTTGTGCTTTCATATGGCTCTTCTTGAGCGATGGTTTCTTTCAAGCCACTCTCCCATACAGTCCTCAATTATGCAGAGCTCTTGAAATGGCTGTCTGGTGCCTCTTCACTCCTCTCTCTGCCACGGTACTCTGTAACTCCTTCAGAGTGACTGTTGGCCTCACTGTGGCATCCTTCAACAGTCTCTGTCTTGATTTTGAGTCCCTTGAGTTTTGAGGGACGGCCGTGTCTAGGTAGTGCCAGGGTGGTGTGATGGAGCTTCCACTTACTGTACTCACTATTATTCCAACAGTGTTTACTGGGACGTCCAACCTCTTAGATATCATTTTACATCCTATTCCTAAGTTATGAAATTCTATTACCTTACCATTAACTTCCTTAGAATGCTCCTTAGTCTTTATTTTCACTCCTTTCCTTCAGTCTCTTCAAAGGCAGTTCAAATGAGGTGGGTTTTTGTTCAGTAAATGGGAGCTGATTTAATATTTCACGGTTGAAGGCCAATTATAAGTCAGTTGTGTCCTTGTTAAGACAATATCTTTCATCTGGAGCTTCTGGAACCTGGAGGATTGAATACTTAAACAACCAGCATTTTTCTTTTCTTTTCTTTTTTTTTGACATTTTCTTTGAAATACTTGCCAACCGATAATTAATTGTGACGTGTGAAATTCACGGTGAGTGAGCATGAGTTTGCAATAAAAATACTGACAGGGAGAATATGTGGATTTATCCTTTTGCAATTCAGACAAATCTGATAAATTCCCAGAGAGGTAAATACTTTTGCAAGCCATGCCATTTATCTTTTCCAAAAGTAGAGATGGAAAATTATATTACTGGCAGAAAAACTCTATTTTTATCAAAGCCTGATTTTTTTCATTTTTGTTGTTGGCTGTTGAACAGAATTCATTAACAGGGAAGTCTGACATGTTTTCCCACACTGCTACACTCCTGGGTAGTGCATGGTGTAGCAACCTCACTAACTAGCTCATTAGAAAAGCAAGAAAGATACTTTGCCACATGTACAGGTGCATCTCAAAAAATTCTTTCATTTTTTTTTCTCCATAACTAAATTCAAAAAGTGGAAGTTTCATATATTCTAGATTCATTACATATAAAGTGAAATATTTCAAGCCTTTTTTTGTTTTATTCTTCATGATTACGGCTTCATGGAAATCAAACATCCAGTATCTCAAAATATTCGAATAAAGAATTTATAATATAGAAATGTCGACCTGAGAAGAGCTCTAATCAGCTAATTAACTCAAAACTCCTCCAAAGGTTTCCTGAGCCTTTAATCTCTCAGTCTGGTTCAGTACACACAACCACAATCCTGGGTAAGATGTAAGTAAATGTTGCATTTCATTTGGAAATCAAGGTCCCAGAGTCTGGAGGAAGAATGGAGAGGCACAGAATCCAAGCTGCTTGAAGTCCAGTGTGAAGTTTCCACATTTCACTTTATGTATAATGAATCAAGAATATATGAAAGTTCCACTTTTTGAATTAAATTACGATGATATTAACAAATATTTCGGATTTTTTCTGCTTCCCTGCTGAAAAAAGCTGTTACCCCAAACACACCAGTGTATTCTGAACCCGAGCAGAGGAAAATGCTAATGCGTTGACGATGCCACCATTAATGGTTTAGAAATCCCAATGAAACGTGATTCATTATGCACCAGCAATGTGACAGATTGTGAAAATAATCAAATTAAAGAGAAAATAACACAATTCACTAATGTGTTAGTAACTCCATGGTGAGAAATGACACCTTAGTGAAATAAATGGAAAGGTTTTCATTCACATATACCTTATGAGAAGAACACACTCATGTCTATACTCCAACAGTTTCTGACACATCTCACCACCTTCCACTTTACTCTTCCAGAAGTCTCTTTGACGTATGAACTCGGCAGAGCTAATTAGGACACGTGGAAATCTCATTTACATGTTGGTTCTGGCATGAGGCTCATTGCACTGTGCATGCAAATGAACACTCGTCGTATAGAATGTTAGTAAATCGGGCCTTGTGTTGCAAGCTAGCTAATTACATGTTTGAAAACAAAGTAAATCACAAATAAAGAAATCCAGTATCTAATCTCTGAATCAATCCTTTTGGACTCCCTATACAGGAAATATGACATTTATAAATAGTGTTACGATGTCCTGTGGGTGCAAAAAAAAGGTTTGAAACAGAAAACATCCATCTGGTCTATTAATAAATGTACTGAAACTAACCCTGAAGGAGATCTCCAGGTTCTCTCCTCCCCAGATGTCCATGCCGGCGTCGTACGTTCCAATCTCCGCAAAGTAATCTCTGTCTATAGAGAACAGTCCACCTGCCATGGTAGGAGTCCTGCACAGAAGCACAGAAACACACACACACACAGAATGCAAATGAGGCCTTTCAGCTTATGGATCATCTTTTACATTCTTTATGCTTCTTCCAGCCTGTTTCTCTCTCTCTCTCTCTCTCTAACACACACTCTCTCAGAGGAACAAACACATCATTCAGGAGACTAAGATCTTATCTTCTGCATTTTTGTCCCTTATCATCTGTTATTGAACAACTATGTTTGACAACTATTTTGCTTTGCTCTCTCGAAATATTGCTCCCTCGTTCTTTCTTTCCCTGGGCACTCAGCTCTTTCCTGTTTGCTCTCCATCCAGCTTTCGTTCCACTTGTTTTCCAGTGGTGAGGACCTGTTGTTGTTCTCATCGCTCACTGCTTGTTTTCATATCCCACAGTGTTGCTTGTGAAAGCTAAGCTGCTTTGTTGCTCAGAAAGACACGCTCCGATAGTAAGAGCAAAGACCTCTCACCGAAAAAAAAAAATCAAAATCAAAATGGAAAAGAAAAAAAAAAACCCAGCATGAGGAAAAGTTGTAGAGAAGCCCTGGGCTGATTATATTCTCAGAAAAGCCTGCAAATTCCAACAGCTCCATGGACATATGCTCTTCAATCTTCCGTTTTATTTGTCTTAAAATAGTCACAAAGCAGCATTAGATCTAAAATGAGCAGAGAAGTCAGTGGCCAAAAAACAACAACAAAAAAAACGAGTATGGTACTGCGTACTATAAAGCTGGACAGTACGAAAGGATGCGCAATATGATCGTACTGTAAATAAGAATCCTGGGGTGAGCACAGGACAGTCTTTCATTAAGATTCTTGAGTGCAATTCTACAATATCCATGTCTGACTGTCCACTCAGGCAGGAGTGAGATTTGGGAATAAACTTTTTTTTTTTGGGAGAGCAAATCCATGTGGGATCGTCCGCTACAGCAGAGTCATAGGCACAGAAGAAGCTCCGTGAAGAAGCAGATCATCTTATGAAGAACAGATCCAACATCCTTTATTGTAGATGTCTAGAAAGAAAAACTCTCTGAAAAAAAGGTACCGATCTTCACTTTCCCCCTGTCCATGACATGGTTCCATTAAAGTCAATTAAACGGTACATATCCGGACCTTAAGGACCACTGATGTACCTTTAAAGCTTTACTTTATACTGTACATACATACAAAAAGACACAAAAGACGTACAGTACCTTGATGAAACCACCCCAGCGGCGAGGAAAAGTACAGATCGGTACCTTTATTTCTGAGAATGTGTATGGTATCTACTGTGTATCGTAAACGCCGACATCTCGACATGGCAAACGCAGATCTTGTAGAAGAAACTACACGAGGCAGTTAAACTTAAATGTACCGTAATATCTAGTCACACGACTTACGAGACGCGAGATCATGTGGATTAGCGCGTTAAAGACAGAACATTCTGAGAGCGCAGAACGCAGGGCTTTTAGATCTACAGTACTGAGACTGAGCAAACAGGAAAAGCTGTAAACAGACCATAAAATCACACATCTGTGTAACTAGCTTTCCAGATGTTTTCACACTGATATCTGCCTCACACATGCTCTACCGCTCGCTCTACTATACTACAATCCGTAACCCATATAATCTGTCAACTATTTCTTTTAGTGAACAACAAATGGAACAAATTACAAATAAGAATATTACAGTTTAAACGAGTTGTTTTTAAGCTACTGATCTTTACAAAATTTAAAAAATAAAAAAAAAGATAAACGAAAAGATAAACACTGACATTTCAGTACTCAAATAAAGCAGATGGCTGGGGGAGTTTCTTTTTTTTTTAAACCTGTCTATTTGAGAATCACTGAGCCTTTCAATTTTTCATCAAAGACAATACACAGCTGGTTTACAAATGCAAACATAATAACACACAATAAACAAAAACAATAACAACAACAACAACAACAACAACAGCAGCAGATTTACAAACGGTCTGCACAGAACTGCATCTTTCAACTGGTCATCTAAGTTTTTTTGTGATCGCTGCAGCCATAAATGCTTGATTTTGCTGAATTTTTGTGCTTTTTTCCCTGGAAATCTACGTTTGTTGGTAAACGAGACTTTTTAGCTGTACACATGTTCGATGGGCGTGAACCAAAGACGGCTTTGGCTGAGTGCGTGTTGTGACGCTGTTACGCAATGTGTAGCCCGAATCTGCGGAAAATCTGTGGTAATTCTGAACAATTACAAGCTCCTCTGAATAATGCGGCGTTTGCTTGATTTTGCGTTAATGTCTGCGATCGCAAAGTCACTAAATCCAGGAGGGATGGTTAACACACCTCGTCCCATTTTCGCATGTTTACCTTAAACCTAAACGTGTGAACGTGTAAACCCAGTGGTGTCTAGACGAATTGATTCATTTGGCACTGCGCTATAATTTGCTCATCCTGAAAATGAGCCAGGGAACGGATGGAGATTGTGTGCATAAATTAATACGAATAGCAGGTATTACATTAGCAGAGGTCTGTTTCTAGTTCATTAGGTTTTTAATAACGTGAGGATTTATCAAGGTTATACTCTAAATGATCAGAACATTTCTTAAAACGATGATTAATAGTACCAAGGTGGTTTCTATATTTGATATTCACCACATAATAGCCTCTCGTCATTTATTTTATTCCCAGGTACCATCTATCCACCCATTTTCTGTAGCGTTCGGTGCCGCTTCACAAGGCACAGCGCACCCGGGGCGGGGTGCCAACCCATCACAGGGCACAACCGCACACCCCTTCACACACTACGGACAATTTGGAAATGATTCAGGCTACAGCGCACGTCTTTGGACTGCGGGAGGAAACCCGAGTACCCGGAGGAAACCCCTGAAACATGGAGAGAGCATGCGATCTCCACGCACACAGGACAGAAGCAGGACTTGAACCCTCAACCCCCGGAGGTCCGAGGCAAATGTGCTAACCACTAAGCCACCGTGCACCAAGGTACCTCATTCACAGGTACCTTCTCAACAAAACCTACACTCATTTTTCCTTCTTATTGTCTTTCAATACATCTCACGTTATATTGAATGTGCAATAACGCACATGACAAGCTTTAGTTACAGATTCTGTACTCACAAAACCTTATATACTGTTTCCAGACATGATTCATGAAATTATTCTCTGTGAATCACCCACTTTTTACACGCTCACTTCTAATCCCACTGCGCACACAGGTCAGTGTGTAGAAAAGTGCATGTGTGTGTGTGTGTGTGTGTGTGTGTGTTACCTGACAGGCAGTGTTCTGTCTCCTTTTCTGCGGTCCATCTCCCTCTGAGGAACTGGGTACCAGCGGAAGTTCAGTTTCCAGTTGAAACCTCCGTACGTCATGTCCGAGCCCGCCATGTACTCGAACGTATCGTCGCTGATCACGTCGATGATTGGGCACACCACCGTTCGCCTGTGATATTCACAGACGCACACATAAAATAGTCACACACTCGTGCTGACTGATGCGAACAAGAAACCGGCCCCACCGCAGCGCTGTTGATTTCTCAACGCTGATTGGTCAGAAGCTGTTGGTTAATTTCCTACAACAGAATTCTAACCTTTACGGAAGGAGTCTCCAGTTTCAGCGCTTCTCCTATTAAGCTTTCCGTCACAGGAAGGTGTAACTGCACTTTGCATTTTAACATGGCAAGCTGCATCTTTTTCTTTCGCAGTGTTTTGCAGACGTTCCACAACGGTACATGGATGAAAAGTCTGATGTGTCATTCTTTAATGTTACTGCTAGCAAACTGCTGTGATATAAGAGGACTGAAGCAGCAGTAACAGTAACTCCACTCCGTGTCAGGCTGCATCATACTATCCTGTGCTTGACTATTTTTCCATAACACCACGTCCCCAATAGATTTCATTCACTACTTATTACTCAGTCTAACAGTTCTGAGAGTCATAAATCTCTCTCTCTCTCTCTCACACACACACTTATGTACTTTTTCTGTGCATTCAGCACCTGAATCATTTAGTAACGATCCCTTCACAAGTAGCCTCGAGCAAACAATACAGAGAATTAGAGAGATTTCTCTGTCACTATATACAGAGCTGTAGAACACAACCATACAAGGCATGTAGTTGCATTACAATCATCACACACACACACACACACACACACACACACACACACACACACACACGCCCTGAGGTCGAGCCAAAACAACATGTAATTAACTACTACAAAATAATAAAAAATAAAAAAAAATGCTGACTCAGCTAAGAGCTATCAATCTTTCTGCTGCCAGCTGGGAATAAGGGCTGCAAATACTTTATGTGTGTGTGTGTGTGTGTGTGTGTGTGTGTGTAATAATCGGCACAAACGCAGCAGTTTTGTTTTAATGCTCTGCATACAGTGTAGCTCTCTGTATTCATTATATCGTTTGCCCAGAGCAGTGTGTGTAGTGTGTGTGTAGTGTGTGTGCACTGTGTGTATGCACAACACAAATAATAACATCATCTCAGCAAGTGAAAATATCTGGAATATGCTCCAGTTTTTCTGTTTTTCCTGTCATAAGCGTACCATAAACCAAATATAAGATTATTAAACCTATTTCTAGACTTCAACCTAATTCTGATTTCAAGCTTGAAATAGTTTCATTCTAATGGCAGATCAGATCATTTTGCTCATTTTAAGCGTTTATGTTGAAAAAGAAGCTAAATTATCTGCTAAAAGAATAAGAAAATAGCTTAAAAAGCTTTTTAAAAAAAGAGTTTAAAAAAATGTCTGGGAATGAGTTTATTAATGGTATAACTGGTTAGAATAGGAAGCGCTAAATCAATGTGACTATATTCACAATATTTTCACTTGGTAAGATGGTGATTTTTGCAGTGCATGTTCTTGGTGGGAACCATACATGTCAACAGAAGGTCCCCATAAGTCGAGTGGGTTTTTATCGTCATTCCTCTATATAGCTTGTATACACTGGAACGAAATGACGTTTCTTCAGGAAACATATAATAATAATAATAATAATGATAATAATAATAACAACAATGACAAATGTGTGTGTGTGTGGCCATCTCATAGAAAAGAAAACCCACCAACACACACACACACACACACACACACATTGCTTTCTTTAGTGTTAATCTCTCGAGTTGATCTGATGAGAGAAGTGGCGTCAGGTCTGATCAGCTAGACTATAATTCCAATCAGCCATACAGCATACTTTAATGCTCCGATGTTTATTTAAATGTTTATTTGAAGTCTTCAGGCTGACTCTCAGATCTGTAAAGTTTGCCTGTTGGGGCTCGACAGTGCTGTACTGGTTAAGTTTGACCGTGCTGGGCTGTGGAGTCTGTAACATGTTTGTCAATCCCAGTTTGACAATAACTACATCTAATATGAATCAGAATTTGGCAAAATTTGTATTAGTACTGATCGTGTAAACGCCGCAATCTGATTGCCCGATTCAGATTAAGATGATAATCTGATTCCCCAAATTCTGAATCCCACCTCTGGAATATGCCGGTTTTAATCAGAAATGTGTTGCATGTAAACACCTTATTGAGAAAATCCACTGAAAGGAGATATATGCGCATGCTCAGTCTGCAAGGAATTGTGGGTGCTAACAGATACTTAGCTGTAGGCTAGGAATCTCAACTCAGGCATACTTACAACAACCATATATACAGGAATATTCCGATGCCTGTACGCATATAAACATCGCATTCGGAATATGACTCCAACCCGAATATAGACCTTAAATAGAATTTGTTGTGCATGTAAACGTAGTCACTGTTGCATTGTGGGAGTTGTAGTGCTCACTTGTCTTGCTTGATGCGAGCGAGCAGCGGCTCCAGCCAGCCCATGGTGCACTCGCAGTGAGCGTCCAGGAAGGTGATGACCTGACCGGTGGACAGTGATGCCCCCTTTAGGCGAGCACGAATCAGACCGGAGCGCTGCTCCATCCGCACAATCCGCACCGGCACCTCCAGCGTCCGCACATACTGCTCCAAATGCCTCTTCAGGAAGTCTGTTTACACGCACACACACACATACACAATCATGCAGCGTATTAACGTCAACAAATCTGCGTTCGGTCATTCACAACGCTCCATACATGTCATTAACAAATACACCCCCCCCCCCCTTTAATTTGGTGCATCAAGAAATATCACAATTATTGAAAAATGTGTTTATCATGTTCAAATAAGAGCCACATTAAAAACACACAAAGTCTCTCAAGCTGCCTTAGAAGAGTCATTAAAAGGAATTTTAAAGTGTATACTAATGTGTTCGTTACGATCTTTTCTATAGTAGCAGCTACCTGACAGTCCACATAAACATCATGTGTAATTGTTGATATGGTGCATTCTCCTTAGAGATGTTTAATAAATATTTTTGGAAGGAGTCTCCAGTGTCAGTGTTTTTTAACGGTCAGCAGTAAAGCTGAAACACAGGAGAATCTCCAAGACAGACAAGTTTCTCAGTAACATGACAAACTGATATGATAAGAGAGAGTAAAAAACAGAGGCTGGTGTTTATAATTGTAATAAGTATAGTTTATACAATATGAGCTAATTTGTAAGGCTAACTATCCATCCATCCATTTTCCGTTCTGGTATAAGAGGAATAAAAAACGTCAGGACGTAGTGTTATATTCGGGTGGTAACAGTAACTAAAGTTACTACCCCTAATCTTATTCCTTATTTAATGACTATTGTGATTATACATTATTACACTCCCAGGAAATGATCATTTTTAACGATGCAGCATTCTTGTAAAGAAACATAACAACCAACGCTGACTTAACTGATGAATTCAAACAGCTCTTGGTAGAGGACCTTATGGAAAAAGCTGAATATCCTCTAACAGAAGACGTGTATTTAGGTAATAGTGGGGTTTGAAGAAGGCCTGTCTTTAAGCTGTCACCTAGTTCGCCCTTTAAATGCCCTTCAGGGCAAAATAAACAGCCTTCAAACTGTCTGAGCTCAAAAAACAGACTGCATATAGTCATCACTCTGCAGGACGTACAGGCCAGAATGAGGGGGAGTGAGACAGAGGGAAAAAATGTTTTCTCTTCACCTACTTGCTAAGGCTGAGGAAACAGATTGTTATGTCCCACTGGTTGTGTGGTTGTGTGTGTGTGTGTGTGTGTGTGTGTGTGTGGCCTGAATGACACCTGAAAGTCGCAGTGGGATGAACACACTGTTTCTGTTTACATAAACTCTCCAGTTTATTCTACGATACTAAACAGATAACACACAGAAAGTATTTTGCATTATGATAGCTCGTGGAATATAATAACCCCACACACACACACACACACACACACACCACCCCACCCTTACTATCCTTGTGCTGACCTTCCGTTGACATAATTATTAATGTATCGAATTAATTCTAGGCTACACCTTAATCTAACACACACACACAAACACAGACACACACACAACTGCATTTTGAGAGAACAAGCCAATAGTAACCAGCAGGTCTGCGAATACGTCCTATTTCAGGATATGGGCAAGTAAGTAAAAAAAAAAGAAAAGAAAAAAACCACACACACACTTTGACTTTCCTGTGCTCTTTGAAAAGCAGTAATGAGAAAAAGAAAGGTTAAAGCTACACAAAGATCAATATTTGCCTTCCCCATATAAACACTCATTCTGATAACAGGGAACGAGAGCCAGTCTGAGAGAGACACAGAGAGAGGGAGAGAGAGAGAGAGCCAGTCTGAGAGAGACAGAGAGAGAGAGAGAGAGAGAGAGAGAGAGAGAGAGAGAGAGAGAGAGCCAGTCTGAGAGAGAGAGAGAGGGAGAGACAGAGAGAGAGACAGAGGGACAGAGAGAGAGAGAGAGAGAGAGAGAGAAACAGACAGAGAGAGATTATGTGTCCTTTATGCGGTGACCAGATTGTAGGACAGCTATTGTCAAGAGAACAGACTATGTCTTACAGATGGCCTTGAGTGAAATGGATGAGCGAGAGAGGAATCAGAAGTGAAGGTATGCTAGCACAGAGAACAGGAAAACGCGAGAACAATGAGGCATGCGGTGTCATTTTTTCATGTTTTGTCCACAGATGACCACATCTTAATTCAATAACTGGTTCCTTTCTTTGTCACAGAAAGGACCCGGGTTGTGAAAACAGAAGCTGTCGTGTGAACGTGAACAAACACTGCACGTTTATTTGCTCCCCATTAATGACATAATGACATTACTGAACACAGTACACAGTAATATAAACATTTACCGGATGCAAAAGCCTACTTATTCTGTGCTGGCCTGGGAAATCCCTTCTACTATATACGTCTGAGAAAACTACAGATGCTTCCTGAACTGAAAAGTTCCAGCGAGTTATCTAGCAACACATCTCTTCACTTGGCCGAGTTCTGCTCATGCTGACATCGGTGTTGAAATAATCGCTGATTCATTCGTTCAGTCAGTTCTGTTGACTAAATCTACTGTTATTAAAGTATTTTTATTAGGTCATTTAAACATTTATGTGTAAGCACTCTTCGCTGTTTTCGCTGCATCACTGCAGTTATCGCAAATAAGCTACAGACTGTGACCCACTGACATCACCAAACTGTTGCATTCTTCTGTTTTGTAGCTTTTCCAGGTTTGTACCACAGCTTGTTTTAGTTGTTGTTTGTTTTTCGGGGGTTTCTCCCTTCAGTCTCCTCCTCAGGAGGTGAAATGCTGCTCAACTGGGTTAAGGTCTGGTGATTGACTTGGCCAGTCTAAAACCTTTACTTTTCCCCCTGATGAAGTCCCTTGTTGAAGGTGTTTTGGGTCATTGTCTTGCTGTATGATGAAGTTCTTATGCATTTCTCTGTAAACTGACAGAGAGAACTTTTCTGTAGACTTCTGAATTCATTCTGCTGCTACCATCATGAGTTACATCATCAATAAAGATTAGTGAGAATGTTCCAGAAGCAGCCATGGAAGCCATGACACTACCTCCACCATGTTTCACAGATGAGCTTGTATGTTTTGGATCATGAGCAGATCCTTACTTTCTCCACACTTTGTCCTTTCTATCACTTTGGTAGAGGTTAATCTTAGTTCCAGAACTTTTGGGTTCATCTCTGTATTTCTTTGAGAATTCCAATCTGGCTTTCTGATTCTTACTGCTGATGAGTGGTTTGCATCTTATGGTGTGGCCTCTATATTTCTGCACTTGAAGTCTTCTTCAAATGTTGGATTGTGATACCGTCCTCCCTGCCCTGTGGAGATTGTTGGTGATGTCACGGACTGTTATTTTTGGGTTTTCCTTCACAGCTCTAACAATGTTTATGTCATCAACTGCTCTTATTTTCCTTGGCTGACTGGATCCATGTCCGTTGTTAGTACAGCTGTGGTTTATTTTCTTTTCCAAATAGTTGTATTGGCTATGCCCAATGTTTGTACAATGGCCCTGATTGATTTGAACCCTTTTCTCTGCTTTAAAATGGTTTGCTTTTCTTCCATAGAGAGCTCTCTGGTCTTCATGTTGGTTTATCCGTTTTAACAACAAATGCAGTCTTCACGTGCAAAACTCGGCTCTCGGAGCTAGAGTAGACATTCAGAGCTGTTGATTGTTTAAGCACGCAGTCTATCAGGGCACAGCTCGGCACAGCTGGGCACCAAGAAACACCTGTCAGTCGTGTGTTCCAATATTTTTGATCACTTGAAAAATGGGTGGGTTCAAACAAAATCTGCCATGTTCTAAGTTGCTTAACACATCTAGATGTAAATATCAGGACATTCTGATCTAGCATCTCATGTTCACCATCTGATCTCAAACCCAAATGTCTTCGGTGTATAGTGAAAACAAAAGAATTGCCGTTCCAATACTTTCAGAGGGGACTGTATATTCACTTCAAATGTATACACCTAATATCCTTTGGCATTGTACATGTTCATGCTGCTTTCACTTCATCCTGCAACTCTTTTTGAGAGACTGCTGGCTTCTCTTACCTACCTTATCATTAGTCTCAGAGGGTGTTGTGTGGATGACCTGTCTGGGGACGATTAGAGACGATTTCCACTTGCATTTCATTCAAACCAATTGCACTGACAGGGATGTTTAACATCCTTGCTATTGCCGTGTAGCTTTGTTCATTCCGGTGTTGTTTCTAAGAACTTTAGGAAGCTCCTTCACCTTCACCATGATTGCTGCGTGAACGCTTCCCAACCGATGCCAATGTCTTATAATGACACGCACGAGAACATTTAGTTCTGCAGCATTTATATCCAGATCTTGATTTGTTTTTATTTAACGATTACATATATTTTAATAAAGTGTCTGTATACCCCCCCCCACCATGTTTGTTTTTTACACATTACATTATTTATGCTCACAAATACATACTTTTTTGTTTAGCTACCGAAGCCATATCAATATACAGAACAGACCATTAAGTTTTTATTATTATTATTATTATTAGTAGTAGTAGTAGTAGTAGTAGTAGTTGTTGTACTTGTAGCAGTAATCTCTTAGACAAAGGTTTTGTTAATGTTTCCCTTTAACTTGAGACATCAGATATGTTAAATAACTGGAAAAGATAACGTGCTCGACCTTTTACATCAAACCGGTCAGCAGCAGTGTAACTTTTGAAACTAGCCATGACATTTTCTCTGATTGTGCTGTGAGACCTAGGAGGGTTCATATCCAATTCATTTCCTATCATCGTAACCAGAATGTTATCATGACGATACAGAGGGATTTCCCTGAGCTGCACACAGAGCAAGGTTAAATCCTTCATCCTCCTGTAATTACTCCACAGTTGTATGGTGCTCTCACAGTGGAAACCGGGGCCATGCTGAAGTGGTTAACAGAAAATGTGGGAGGTGGCCTCGGAGATAAAAATCTGGCTGGAGTGCTCTGTGTGTAGAAGTGTGTCCGTGGCCCTGGGTCAGTATGTTGTCAGCAGCGTGACTCGCTGCAGGATGCGTGTGAGTGATGTAGGGTTGCACAGGTCATGGATACAGCGTGTCTAGGAATGGTGGCCGTGTTACTCGAGTCCCGAGGAATCACAGATGCCGAGAGAGACGCTGGTAATCTTTCATTTCACTTGGGCACATGAGAGATAAATGCTGCCTCTTAAAGAATAGTACATGATAAATACCGGGAACACTAGGTGTGAAGCAGGCATACACCCTGATCCATCAAGGTGCATCACACACACACACACACACACACACACACACAGGAGGAGGAAGGAAACTGGACTATTTGGATGAAATGAAGTGAGTTTGTTGTTGTTGAGTGATGGACTGGTTTGAGTATTTTCAAACCTGCTGATTTCCTGAGACTTTCACACACGACAGTCTACAGAGTTTACTCAGAGTGGTGAGAAAAACAGAAAAGCATCCGGTTAGCAGCAGTTCTGCAGGCGGAGGTGCCTTGTTAATGAGAGAGAGGTCAGAGGAGAATGGCCAGGATGATTTGAGCTGACAGGAAGGCTACGGTAACTCAAATAACCACCCGTTACATCCGTGCTGAGCAGAAAAGCAGCTCAGATCCCACAACATGTTAAACTTTGATGCAGAAGACCGCATCGGTTTCCACTCCTGTCAGCTAAGAATAGGAATCTGAGTCTACGGTGTGTACAGGCTCGCTGAAACTGAACCGTTGAAGATTGGGAAAAGACCAGGCGGCTGAGCTGCCTTTCTGCTCACCGTGGTTGTAAAGAATGGTTATTTGAGTTAACATAGCCTTCCTGTCAGTTTGAATCAGTTTGGCCAATCTCCTCTGATCTCTGCAGAACTTCTGCTTACTGGATGGTTTGGAGTTTTTTTTCCTCCTGCACCACTTTTTGTAAGGGCTAGAAATGAATTTTGTGGGGAAAATCCCAGGAGATCAGCAGCTTCACTCAAACCAGGCCATCTGATACCAACAACCATGCCACGATCTTTCCCCTTTCTGAGGTCTGAGGTAAAAATGGACCTGTATCTGCATGACTTTATGCATTGTGCTGCTGCCACATGATTGGCTGAAAGGATAAGTGCGTAAAAGAGCAGGTGTACAGGTGTTCCTATTAAAAGCCGGCAGTTCCTACAGCCACTGAGATGACATTCGATATATCTGTTACTTGAAAATAAAGGTAATGAATAGCCAGAACAGATTCTGTGCTTTTTAGCATTTGGGAACGTTTCTTTAAATAGCTGCTCCAGGAGGAACACTAACTACATCAGGATATGTAATTGGTCAGAACAACTAGGGGACATCCGAAATATTAAATACCCAGGCAGGGGTAATCTCTAGTGGCATTTTTACTTCCAATTCCCCTGCTGTACTTAGAACTAGAGGGAGGGAGATATATATTATACATATATATATATATAGAGAGAGAGAGAGAGAGAGAGAGAGAGAGAGAGAGAGAGTGAGTGAGTGTGTGTGTGTGTGTGTGTGTGTGCGCGTATGAGATGAGAGAGATTTTGAGGTAAATGCTCATTATGTCACAGATCCCTCAATCAATTCAAATTACAGGCCAGAGTTCAACATGACTTCGAAAAGACGAGCAATGAACACCCACAGACAGTTCAACCATTTCATACAGCAACGCAGCTCAGAGACCCTCAGTCTCTCTCTCTCTCTCTCTCTCTTCCTCTGTCAATCTGTCCTTCCAGTTCTGTCTCTCGTTTTTTCTCTCTGTTTCTCTGTCTCTGTCTATACGTCTACCTCTCTCTCAGTCTGTCTGTATATTCCCTCTCTATCTCTCTCCCTATGTCTGTTTCTCTGTCTGTCTATACTTCTACCTCTCTCTCAGTCTGTCTGTTATTCCCTCTCTATCTCTCTCTCCCTATGTCTGTTTCTCTGTCTGTCTATACTTCTACCTCTCTCTCAGTCTGTCTGTCTGTCTGTTATTCCATCTCTATCTCTCTCTCATTTATGTCCCTGTCTATTCTTCCACCTTTGTCATGAAATCTCTCTCTCTCATTTCTGTCTCTTTCCCCCTCTCGCTCTCTTTCCATCAGTTTTTCTCTCTCTCTCTGACTCTCTCACTTTCTCTGTCGGTCTGTTCTTCCATCTCTGACTCTCTTTCTTTCTCGCTGTGTCTCTGTCTGTCTATTCTTCTACCTCCCTCTCTCACTCTCTGTCTGTCTGTTCTTCCACCTGTCTCCCTTTCTCTCTCTCTCTTTCTTTGATGGTCTTTCTGTCGTTTCTCTGCATTCTTTGTTTAACTCTCTATTTCTGTCTTTCTGTCCGTCTCTTCCTCTCTCTCCCATGTTGTGTCAGTCTGTCCATTTTTCCAACCATCTCTCTTTCTCTCTGTATCTCTCTCCTTTGCCTCTTTCTTTCTCTCTGTCTGTCTGTCTTTCCATCTCACTCTCTCTCTCTCTCTCGCTCATCTGTCATCTAAACTCCAGCTTTGACGTTAACACTCCGTGGGTCACCAGCCATCTTTTTCCTCCAGATGTAGGCCTTGTTCTTTCACACACACACATACACACACACACACACACACACACACTACAGTGTAGTCTCCTCCTAGGCCTGGAAACAAAAGCATGTCACATCCCCATGGCACTGGTACACATTTGAGTATATTCAAATGATAGTCTTTTTTTTCCATCTGACTCCCTCTGTGTATACAAACCATCTCACACACACACACACACACACACCTCTCTCACTGGCGTCATCCACCAGCACCACCTCCTCCAGCAGGTGTCTGGGGGATCTGTTGATGACACTGTGCACAGTGCGCAGTAACGTCGTCCACGCCTCGTTGTGGAACACGATGACCACGCTGGTGCGCGGCAGGTCATCTGGATACACCTTCGTTTTACATCTGCAGAGAGAACGAGAGAGCCCGTCAGAATCGTGCATGCTTTAAAAGTCTGATAATGGGTTGGATGGTAAACGGTGATGTTCACCATGTACAGTGCTGGTCAGTGTTGGCACGCCCTCTACATTCTATACGAGACGCAGCAGCCTGTGCTTATAACATAAAACTACTTCCATCTGGAAGACATCATGAGATACTCTGGGGAAAAAATGCTATCTCTCAAATTTATCTGATATTTTCCACTATAAGATTTTTCTAAACTAATTATTAGATTATTAAACATCTTTCTGGACAATTCTTTTGACTCATGTTAAGCTTAATGTTAAAGTTGGTAAAGAAGATCTTTTACTATTAGCAAATCAGGCTTGGGTAAATCAGTAGCCCGGTTTCCTGGAACAATAAGATTTTGCCTATGGGCCATTAGCTTTTTATTCATAGAGAGGTCCAAGAACCAAAGAAAAAAAAGGGGGGGGGCGGGGGGGACACACTACTTGCCAGTTCCTATTTTCAGAAAACAAACGTTTGGCAGTCACTTGATAGGTATGTTTGGTATATAGCATGGTACACCTTGATGCTGAAAATACACTACAAGGCCCAAGTTTGTGTTCACTATCACACCCATACATGGTTCCTCCCCAAACTGTTGCCACAAAGTTGAAAGCACACAATTGTATAGGATGTGTCTGCATGCTGTAGAATTACAATTTCCCTTCACTGGAACTAAGAGGCCCAAACCTGTTCCAGCATGACAGTGCCCCTGTGCACAAAGCTCCATGAAGACATGCTTTGCCTAGTTTAGAGTGGAAGAACTCGAGTGGTCTTCACAAAGCCCTGACTTCAACCCCACTGAACACCTTTGGGGATGAACTGGAACAACGACTGCACCCCAGACTGTCTTGACTGACCTCACTAATGCTCTTGTGGCTGAATGAGTACAAATCCCCTCAGCCATGCTCCAAAATCTAGTGGAAAGCCTTCCCAGAAGAGTTGAGCTTAATATTACAGCAAAATGGGACTAAATCTGGAATGGGAAGTTCAAAACACACACGTGTATGTTGCCCAGACGTCCAAAAACGTCCTGCGTTTCCGAATCCCACCACCTGCTGTACTACACACATTGTTTTTTATTAGGAGGATCAATTACTGGTCTAAACGATGGCCAACGACTTGCTGGCAATTGGTCAAGGTCGCAAACACGATGTGGTAAATTAGAAACAACTCCATAAAACTGCTGTCTCCACAGAAATTTAGCTGCTGCTACTACTTTACTAGCCAACTAGCTCGCCATATGTTATGACATTAGCTAGCTTTTTTTTCAGATATGTTTCTGGGCAACCCAAACCCCTGATTGGGCAACACACTGGAGCTTTTCATTTTCCTACTGGGATAGTGAAATAATTTACCATTTTTCCACCCAATCTGCCAATGGAAATGATTGAAATGTCTAAAAATAATCTTAATACTGTTTGTTTTTTAAATAAGATCAGCTGTAAAATAAACTCATTAAAAGGAATACATTACTACATTTGCCTATATAAAAGACATTCTCACTTATTAAGATCTTTTTCCAATGCCTTCTGAAGAAATTTATCCTGGTCATCTTTAAAAGCAGCCTGACATGTCAGCTTCTTGGTGAGGATTATCCTATAATCACTTTTTTGTGATATTCTGATCAATTCTGACAGAACCGGTTACTCACTTCCTTTGAATGCATTCGAAAGATTTAAAGGGGTAATTCACCCAAAAATTAAAATTCTATCATCAATTACTCACCCTCATCTCGGTCCAAACCCATAAGATTTTCTTCCAATTTCCCAACACAAATGAAGACATTTCTAATGAAACCTGGGAGATTTCTGTCCCTCCATTTACAGTCCATGTAACCAAAACTTTAAAGCTCCAAAACATTCATAAAGGCCTCGTAACAATAATCCATGTGACTCCGGTTGACTCCGGTGGTTTAATCCCCAATTTTATGAAGCGAAACGAATGCTTTGTTCCGAAGATGAACGAAAGACTTATGGGTTTGGAAAAACAAGAGCAGGGATGTGCAGAAGGGGGGGATCAAGTCCCTGCCCTTTTTCTAAATGATTTAAAAGTGCCCCTCTCAACATTAATTAATAAACAATTATAGTATGTGAAAAGCATTTGAGTTCAAATTAACATGAGAGCGTGCACAAAACAGTAGCAAATTAATCACAAGAAAGTCGGAGAAAGTTCCTATTTATTTGTCCGACTCGAGTCTGCAGTCAGAGAGTTTCGTTGTCATGACGTAGTCGCGATGCATCTCGCTTCAACAGGCAGACAGGTACGCTGAAACCACTAGCTCTCCTGCTAACCTTTTCATAATACTAGCAGCATTTTATATTCTTATAGCCGGTAGTTTTCATTCTGATCGTGAGGGAATGTGTTGTACTAGCTTCTCAAATTCATTACATTTCCAGACATGCAAGTGAATCTGTTATATTATATGTATGTTATATAGTCAGTAAAGGCACGATACCAAACAGACAGAGACGGCAGAAAATTTAAGAAAAACTGAAGGAGGAAGTGAAAGGAGCAGCTTCCTTATCAACATGGGTGAAAAAAGGTGAGCTAATATGAGACAGTTGCAAAGAAAGGCATCATATGTTTACAGAGAGTTAGGCTTGCTGTGATAGTCGGCGTTACCAGTGTTCTGTTCGGCCATACACAGATTACTCTTACCCCCCGCACCACTGTCGTCTTGCTTTTTTATATAAATAAAAACCATTAAGTTCAGCTGTAGAACGTTCAACGGATGCAATAAACTGATAGTGTCCGCTCCATTCAGCAGAGCCTATGTATAGTATACATATATATATATATATACTTATATATATATATATATATATATATATATATATATATATATATATATATATATATACTTATATTTATATATATATATATATATATATATATATATATATATATATATATATATATATATGCTATAGTTGTATATTAGTTATACTATATACACATAGTAACTTGCCCCTTGTTATATGTTATAACTAATATGGTAAATTTAGTCCTATAGCCTAGTGATATGAAAAACATTGTGATATACGATCATTAAGATCTCAATTGATCTTTTAAAATGAAATTCAGAAGGCAAAAATGACGAGCTTTGAGAGTAAAACGCCAGTTCAGTGCTGCAGTCTTATGGAAATCAAATGTAATTTCCATTGTGAAATGAATAGTTTTACTGACTTTACAGGAAGTGACATACAGTGGGCGTGTCACTGCATTTGTGGATGGTAATACATTTCATAAAGTTTCAGTTTTCTTTGAATGATTCTTTGGATTCATCTCCACTAAAAGTTGCTGTTTTGTTGTAATTATGTCTATGAATGTAAAAATAAAATCCCATTGGGTAATATTAGTGTCATTGTCATATTCATTATTGTGACCACACAATAAAAGTCTGTTTACAATGTCTACCAGGGTGATAAGAATACGTAGTTAAATTAAATTTAGGACAGTAGTTAAAGTAGTAAAATGAGCTTTTTGGTGATACAGCCCTTCTTTACATTTGAACCCCTGCCCCTGAGGAACTCTCTGCACGCCCCTGAACAAGAAGGTGAGTAATTGATGACAGAATTTTCATTTTTGGATGAACTATCCCTTTAACTGCTTTCTACAATGTCACAGTTTTTACTGATATTCTAAGCTAAACATAAATGTAATAAAGGTAATGAAAATTCAAATGAGGCATCATTATTGTAATGTTGATTAAACGTGAATGTCATCTCAATTACCTTCAATTACTAATCAGACAAAAAAGCTCCTCGTTTATACAGTTTCTTCTTGTATTTGCGTTTTTGAGAATATCACTATTAAGGGACAACATCGTAAACACCAAAAAAGAAAAAAGAAAAAAAAAAAGAAATAAGAAAAGTCTAGTGCGGGTTCTTTGGTTCTTCAAAACATTTCCTCCTTAAATATCATACAGAAAGGGCTCCTGAGTGGCTGGTGTCACTCCCGTGTCCATCAACGTGGACAGGAGCGTTAGCTGGACTGTTAATCATGCGGGGCTGAGCCCAGATTCTTCTCCATCAAAAAAAAAAAAAACTTTTAAAAATGTTCTTATACCTCTTCCATGCATGTTTCTTTCATGTGTGGGCTAACTGTTTAAAAATGTTGAAAATTAGACAAAAAGTTGGATGAAACTTTTTTTTTAAACTTACCTCGGGTGTTATCACTGTTTGCAGGACTAGCAGACCGATAAAATGTAAAACATTTCACCTAGCTAACCCGAGACTAGGCTAGTTTGGTGTCGTTAGCCAAGGGGACGAACAACTACGCTATCACTGTATGGGTTTAGCTGCTACAGTGCCATGCAAAGTGAAAACAAATGAGCTGTCCTTATGCCCTGCTCATATCATGTTCACGAAACTTGGAACTCATGTAGACTTTTACACACCTGGTTTTCCTCCTCAGCATCAGAGGATGTTAGTGTTTCAGTTTCAGATCCTTTACTGGTAAAAAATCGGCGTATATCCATTTCCCCCTCACGCTAACTGACTGAGTGAGCTAGGGTTTGGGGGGGGGAGTGCAAACTTTCAGTACCATTTTTTCATTTATTTAAAATAAAATCCACAAACTGAATGTTACAAGCATAAACTTCAGACTAAAACTTCACACAACTGTTTGTCCAATTATATAAGACTGAAAAGAACCCGATACACACAGATACACACCAGAATATTTATTATTCATTTAGGACTGTAGTTTAATTCAGTGCTTTTTGTGCATCCATAAAAAATAATACATAAATACTATTATATAATATAAACTAATACACAAGTTTATATTATATAATAGTATTTATGCATTTTTTTTATATATATATAAAAGGTAATGTTGACATAAAGAGTAAACTGAAGAACGTCTGACTCTGGGTATCTGCTAAAGCTAGCGGCGTCGCATTACATGCGTATGACGTCATGCGCCGTCAACTAGGAAGCGGCTTACACTTCCGGTTAGTAAAAAACTGCTAGTGTTCCATTTGAAAGGATATTACCTTTCTAAAATTCACACACTACACGGTAGAGTACACATGGCATAGTGTAAGTGTATAGTATGTCATTTGGGACAAAACTTTAGTATTTACTCTCCGAAGCGTGTTTTCGGAACACAAGTATCACAGTGAGTAAACGCACCCCGTGCCGCACGCAGACCAAATAATCAATAATGAGATTCGTTGACGACGGTTTTCATAATCAATTATTATTGATTTTATCGATTAGTTGTTGCAGCTCTAGTAGTGACAAACTGCTCCAAGTAGAATTAAATTATTCGGGGTTAAAGAAAAAAAAATGTTGGGACTACAGCCCCAAATGCCCAGGCCAGGTTACACCCCTGAGAGCGACACAAGCCAGTCGTGGGCATCTGTGAGCTTGTGTATGTGGAAGAGGGCATGTAGCACTTTCCTCTGAGTGTGCTACGCTGACATGTCACATACATTTCAGTAGTTCACTGATTGGCTTATTGGGACTTCTTATTGTGTTGAAGTAAGAAATGAAGCAACAAATACTCGCTCACAAACTCATCAAATCCAGTCATGTGTTCCCCAAACTCTCCATAACCAGCATACTGTACTCCGGCTCACGCTCGGAATGACAAAACTTGAATTTTCAAGTCGATTCAATTTTATTTATACAGTGCTTAGTTTTACTGTGGCTTTACAGAATCCTGGATGTAGATTTAGATACCTAAGGAACGAGCCAGAGTGACAGTTTTAACATAGCTATACTTCTTTACTCGGGTAGTACCAAATGTCATCAACTTTAGATACTACTGACTGTAGTTGTTGTTGCTATGGTTCGTTATTAAAATAGAGTTAAATTTGTGTAGCAGAACAGAACAAGTGCATTTCAGTATAAAAAAAACAAATACAAGAGATGGATCACATGACTTAACACTTTATAGTAAACCGCAATCCTTTTTGATTTGTTTTCAATTTACAGTTAAAATACATCTAACTAGAAGTGAACCACGAATTCAACACTGCTGTGGTATCCATCTATTCATCCATTTTCCATACCTCTCATCCTACTCAGGGTTGTGGGGGAGCCTGGAGCCTGTCCCAGGGGACTCTGGGCACAAGGTGGGGGACACCCAGGATGGGAGAACCCATCGCAGGGCACAATCACACACACGCTACGGACAATTTAGAGATCAGCCTACAGCACATGTCTTTGGACTGGGGGAGGAAACCGAAGTACGCGGAGGAAACCCGACAGAACATGCAAAGTCTGCGCACACAGGGCAGAGGCAGGAAGCGAACCCCCATCCCCGGAGGTGTGAGGAAAACCTGATGACCACTAAGCCACTGGGAGTGTGTATCATGAAAACACACACAGATGTACGTACAAATGTATTTACCCAGTGTGCCTGTTCCTGTTCTTCATATCAGTCACTAATATTCGTGCGTGTCTTGCTCAGTTAGCCAGTCGGGGTTATGTGATTTGTGATGAAGTAGTGCTGGGAGAGTTGTTTGGTTTTTTTTTTTGGTTTTTTTTTTTTTATCTCCGGGGATTGTGGAAGTGCAGCATCCTGTACCAGTGTGTGATATAGGAACAGGAAAGCCAGTGTTTGTTGCATGCAGACAGCTAAAACAGGCCACATGCTCCGACTTCCTGCCTCACTTCCTGTTTGCAGCTGAGTAGACTGACGTAGGGTCACCTTAAAATCTAATAAAATCATGACACATGTATGTATACTTCATCAGCACTGCTGTAATGCTGTGTTTTTTTAAGAGTGGATTGAATGAGTGAGGAAAGGCTGCCTGAATGAGAGTTCGCTACGTGTGTGTGTGTGTGTGTGTGTATGTGTGTGTGCCTGTGTCCCTTAAAAATCTATCTTTAAGACAGAATTTTGAGACTTCCACTACATTTTCCTTCCTACTTCCATTAATATTTTGGTGTCAGTTTGAACAGCGCATCTCGCAGGTCCAATGGGTCCAGGTCTACTGCTTTCTGACAATATCTGTACAGATAGAAACATGCAGTGTGTATATATGTGTGTGTGTGTGTGTGTGTGTGTGTGTGTGTGTTTCTTTAAAGTGTATTTTCTTTGCCAGTTTATTAAAGCTCTCTTTAAGAAACCATAATCCACCAAACTGCTATAACTCTGCAGTACATGTGCAAAACACAGTTAATTTAACAAATGCATGAAATAAAATTCTTCAGTTACTGCTCTCTCTCCCTCTCTCTCCTTCCCTCTCCCTCTCTCCCTCTCTCTCTCTCTCATTAACTGGAATGGTGATGTTGTAGTCCATCATGTCCCATCGCACTGTCCCCTCACTGCCCCATCCTCCTCAAACTCATTAGCCTATTGTCAGTCTTAGGACACACACACACACACACACACACACACACACACACACACACATAGTTCCAGTTAAAATCATTAACCTGATGTCACTCCTCAGTCCCTCACAGCAGTGTAATTAGTAGCCGAGGCGTCTGATTGGTCGGCCTCTCGTTACCTGCCTGATTAAACTGCAGCTCCGAGATTTAGCCATCGTCTCCTAACAGGCCAAGAATGGAACTTTCATTTCCTATAGCCTTAAATATCTCTCTCTCTCTCACACACACACACACACAGATTCTAAAATGTCTCCTGATCTGCAACCACTCTTCAATAAGATATTAATGTGTGTGTGTGTATGTGTGTATGTACTCTGCTGTGTGTGTCTGTGTGTTTTCACAAGCGTAGTGTGTGTGATCTGTATATGTGTCTTCCTGTCTGTACGTCCACCTGTCTGCATCTGTCTCTCTAGCTCTGTGTGTGTGTGTGTGTGTGTGTGTGTTTGCTCTTTCCAGCCCCATTATTTTTGCTGTGGTGCAGTATGATGTCACTTGTGTGCGTATGCGTTTGCGCACGTATGTGTGTCTGCTCCTGTCTGTCCCTCTCTCTGTCTGTGAGTGAGTGCCTGTCTGTCTCTCTGTCTGGTGAGTGTCTGTCTGTCTCTCTGTCTGTGAGTCTGTGTGTGCCTGTCTATCTCTCTCTGTCTGTGTGTGCCTGCCTGTCTCTCTGTCTGTGTACCTTTCTGTCTCTCTGTCTGTGTGTGCCTGTCTGTCTCTCTGTCTGTGTACCTTTCTGTCTCTTAGTCTGTGTGCCTGTCTGTCTCTCTTTATGGGTGCCTGTCTGTGTGTGCCTGTGTGTATTAGAGATGTCATTATACCAAAAATCTAGTAGTCGGTACAGATACCACCAAAAGTACACGATACTCGATACCAAAGTTGATACCACGGTGTGGGTTAAAAATAAAATAAAAAAAATAAAATTTAAAACTCTCCTGGAGGACATCCTCCTCTGGCTGATAGAGAGAGAGAGAGCGAGAGAGAGAGAGAGAGAGAGAGAGAGAGAGATATTTTAGTTATCAAACATTGTCTGACTGTGACTAATAAAACAGTGAAGTGCTAAGGTACACTCCAAACGCACGCGCACACACACACACACACACACACACACACACACTCCTTGTACTCTGTTTACTCATTAGTTTACAAAGATTTATTAAAAGCATGAACATTTGAATAATTATTAGTGACATTAGGCTACATTTAGCTGACAGGACACGGGCTGAATGGCGATGCATGGTGGTCCATTAGGAGGTAGTTTATAACACGGCAATGTGTTAGCGTCGTTAACACATAACTGGCTATCGCTAACATTACATGGAGCATAACATTAGCTGGTTTCACGGCAACAATGTAGCTGCCTCAAACAAATACAATATAGGACCGTCTTTCAGGTGCTTCGCCAAATTCCAGGTGTTTCCTCGCTTCGTTTGAAATGAACGACAGCATGGGTTGCACACCGGCTTCAGAGCATCAATTATATGTTTGTTGTCATCGGCCTCGAATGCAAAGTATTTCCATATTCCATACCACCTTTCCTCTCAACGAGTCGGGGCGGAGCTAAACTTCTGTAGTTTTTCCCTGTGTGCTTGTAGTTGTTGTTGTTGTTCTTCTTCTTTATCACTTGTGGACCGACTAAAACACTTGTGCGTATTTGCTGACCCCATCAGGTCCAGAAGAATTGCAACCTCGGTACCTCCATTAGAACCGGTACAAACAGTACTCCAGAAAAACAAGTAAGAATGTTGGTACCGAAGTATCGGTTCGCATGACATCCCTAGTGTGTATCTCTGTCTGTGTTCCTGTCTGTCTCTCTGTCTGTGAGTGCCTGTCTGTGTATCTGTCTGTCTCTTTGACCATGTGCGTCTGTGTCTGTCTGTGACTGAGTGTGTGAGTGAGAGGAGAGAGTGAGACAGGTCACATGTTTCTGCGGTGCAGTAATTTGCTCTTCAGAGCTGCACTGACCATAAATCCTAATTCAGCTCGTTTTAAATGTAGAATAAAATCCTACAATAATGCATTTCTCCATCAATCTGACCACTGACTCTTCAAGGGACACAAGAAGAGGAAGATTCAGAAAATGAGAGAAAAACACTGACGCTGGGACTTTCTCTTCTCCTCTTCCTCGCCCTGTCCGTCCTCCTCTTCCTCGCCCTGTCCGTCCTCATCATCCTCGCCCTGTCCATCCGCCTCTTCCTCGCCCTGTCCATCCGCCACTTCCTCGCCCTGTCCATCTTCCTCTTCCTCACCCTGTCCGTCCTCATCACCCTCGCCCTGTCCATCCGCCTCTTCCTCACCCTGTCCGTCTTCCTCTTCCTCACCCTGACCGTCCTCCTCTTCCTCGCCCTGTCCGTCCTCCACTTCCTCACCCTGTCCGTCTTCCTCTTCCTCGCCCTGTCCGTCCTCCACTTCCTCGTCCTGTCCATCCTCCTCTTCCTCGCCCTGTCCATCCGCCTCTTCCTCGCCCTGACCATCCACCTCTTCCTCACCCTGACCATCCTCCTCTTCCTCGCTCTGACCATACTCCTCTTCCTCGCCCTGTCCATCCTCCTCTTCCTCGCCCTGACCATCCACCTCTTCCTCGCCCTGACCATCCTCCTCTTCCTCGCTCTGACCATACTCCTCTTCCTCGCCCTGTCCATCCTCCTCTTCCTCGCCCTGTCCATCCTCCTCTTCCTCGCCCTGACCATCCACCTCTTCCTCGCCCTGACCATCCTCCTCTTCCTCGCCCTGACCATCCTCCTCTTCCTCGCTCTGACCATCCTCCTCTTCCTGTCCATCCGCCTCTTCCTCGCCCTGACCATCCACCTCTTCCTCCCCCTGACCATCCTCCTCTTCCTCGCTCTGACCATACTCCTCTTCCTCGCCCTGTCCATCCTCCTCTTCCTCGCCCTGACCATCCACCTCTTCCTCGCCCTGACCATCCACCTCTTCCTCGCCCTGACCATCCTCCTCTTCCTCGCTCTGACCATACTCCTCTTCCTCGCCCTGTCCATCCTCCTCTTCCTCGCCCTGACCATCCACCTCTTCCTCACCCTGACCATCCACCTCTTCCTCGCCCTGACCATCCTCCTCTTCCTCGCTCTGACCATACTCCTCTTCCTCGCTCTGTCCATCCTCCTCTTCCTCACTCTGTCCATTCTCCTCTTCCTCCTCTTCCTCACTCTCCACTCTCTCACTTCCTGACTGGAATTATCCTATTGCTTTGATCTTTGATATCCAATCTCCTGTAATGTTTCTCTCTCTCGCTCTCTCTCTCTCTCACACACACACACACACACCCACAGCATGGAGTTTGATGTGTAATTTGCAGAAACAGTGATTGATTCCCACCAAAGCAGGAAACCTTATATAGTGGCAGCCAGAGAGAAAATGTGCATGAGAGAGAGAGAGAGAGAGAGAGAGAGCGTGAGAGAGAGAGATGCTGTGCTCTGAGCTACAGTTGGCCATTAACAGCCTGAGGTTCTAAGCTAATACTAAACAGATTTGATGTTACACAAAAAAAAACCCTGAGTTACTTCTGATGCATTAATAAAGAATTAAAAGCGCACAGACGCACAACAAAAGCACACACTCCTGCAATTTCCTCATGGCAGATCAAACAGGAGAACATATCCAACATATTGAAGACTGAAACACGGCTCTTTTTTGGGGGGATCCTAGAACGTATAAGAGAATGTACAATGGTCTAAAAGACTGAATCCAGTATAAAGGATGCATTTGGTTGTATAATTAAATGCACAATGACTCACCATCAGAAACACCTGGTCAGAGGGTGTTGGTCATTTTGTATATAACGGAAGTGCATTATAATGCATTATCATTTCTACAGGAGGAACGTGTGTGGTGGAAGCTCCACATAAACCGATCAAAAAACATTCATGATGAGTTTGATGATGAAGTATTCTGTGAGGAGAAAACTTCATCTGCAGCACTACATACTTTGGCCGAGGCATGCCCTGACTGTCAGTAGAACAATTTTTACTAGGCGGATTAATCAGTGTGTGTGGGTGACTGACATATATCCATATAACGTGATATAACTCTCCTGCTTACGACAGGCTCGAAGAATATGTGAGGTAGGTTTGTGAGATCGTGTCTAATTTGCCATCATTCTATCATCTACTGACAGTTAATGATAATATGGCCTGTAGCGCCGAGAGGAGAAAAGAAAAGGGTGTGGCCAGATATATACGTAGCACGTGGTGTTTGAATGTTACGTCATTACAGTGAAAAAATACCAGAAGTTAGTTGGAACTAAGTGTAAATAAAATTAGCTCGTGCATACGTGTGCTCTGTGGTGAGCAGCGACGGAGATAATTACTGAACTGTCATATAATTAAGTCTCCCTGATAAACAACATGTTGCTTCACGCTGAGTCAGACGTCTGCTTTGTTTACATCTGTGTATTGAGAATCTATAAGAGACAAGTGACATCATCCTGCACCACAGCAAGAATAATGGGGCTGGAAAGCGCAAACACACACACCACACTAGTGTGACCTCTTCTGTCCACTCATCTCTTCATATATCTCCAAACGGCATGTCTCTCCCTCACACACACACACACACCCCATGTCACAGTCACAATAAAGCCTATATGTCAGACAGAGTATAGCACATCTCATCATGTCGACTAAACAAATAAGCACAGCTGCTTCACTCGGTCACTGTCCTTCAGAATATGACATTACATTCATAATGATAACATTATATTATACACAGTAGCATCATTCAAACAGCAAATACACAAAGAAGAGCAAAGAACCAACCAATCAAATCACAGATTCGATGATGGATTCAGAAAGCAAAGCTATCAGACTCTCTCTCTGTGGCTGGATTAGTCAGGATGCAGTTCGTTGGCTCTTCTCCAAGATGACAGTCATTCCTGGCAACGATTAATCTTGAAAGTTGCAGCAAAAATGTAAAAGTTTTTGAAAAACTGAAGATATACTCGGTCATATTTTATCAGTTTTGTCCTCAAATGGGACTACTTTATCATTTCCTTTCATTGTTGGTATTGCTATAGTGATAACAGATAAACAGTGAAACGGATGAGCAAAGGGAAACTGCATAAGATGGGTAAATATGAGAACACAAACTGACAACCAAAAATGTATGATGTTAGTAAGATATGTAAACAGGCTAGCTTCCCACCATTCTTTAAAAAAAAAAAACTGAAATGTGTGGATAAGTAGCTTTGTGAAATTCTTACTTTAGCAGATAAAACCAACAAATGAAGCAAACAACCAATAAACAAATGAACCAACAAACGATCAAGACAAACAAACCTATGAACAAAACAACCAACCAAAGAACAAAACAATCAACTAACCAATAAACAAACCAACCAGAAAACCAACCAACCAATAAACAAACTAACCTACCATCAAACCAAAAAAATCAACCAACCAACCAACCACAGAACAAACCAACAAACAAAGAAACAAAACCAACCAACCAAACAACAAATAAACAAAACCAACAAACCTACCACAGAACAAACCAACAAACAAAGAAACAAAACCAACCAACCAAACAAGAAATAAACAAAACCAACAAACCGACCACAGAACAAACAAACAAAGAAACGAAACCAACCAGCAAATAAAACCACCCAACCAATTATCAAACCAACCAATCAACAGACAAGCAAACCAAACTAACAACAAACAACCAATGAACAAACAAACCAAGCAACAATTAAACTAACCAACCAACTAATTAATAAAACAACTCAGCCATGGAACAAAACAATAAACCATCCATAATGCTGAGGGGCAAAAAATATACAATTGCGAAAGAAAGATGTAAAAACAAACAAACAAACAAACAAAAACCTTTTATTAGCTCAGTTACCTTTTACTGCTTGGGTGAATGGCTGCTCGTTATTAAAAAATATTTTCCATCCAAATACACAATCTACAAATACAGCTACCAAAGTCTAGTGTGAGTTTTTTAAATGAAAACTAGCATAAAACAATGGCTGTTCCCATTTGCTATTTGACATACAAAAATGGAAGAAAAACTTATAATCATCTAATGTAAGGTGTATATATATATATATATATATATATATATATATATATATATATATATATATAAATGACAGGATAAGATGAAACCATAGATGAACCCGTCTTACATCATCATATACAACATTAAATTAAATGCATAAAGCTTGGAAGGAAGCAGCAGTGATCACTCAGCATCTGGTGAGTGTATGTAGCTAGTACAGTTAGTATCTTGTTAAAAAAAAAAAGCCAATTTTCACACTGATTAGTGTATGATTTAATAATACTTTTCTCACTGGAACTACAAAAACCACTGGACAGTAGACGCCTTCATCAAGCAACAACACTAGCAGCCATTATTACACGCCCTTGGATTTGCTTGGATTTGTAAACGCGGTGCAAGCAAATTATTCACATCTTTCCATCAAAAAGGCCAAGACTAAAGCTAAGCAAATCAGCTCAGAGAATTAACAATGTCATAGTCAAAAATAAAAGGTCCAAAGACTTCTAGCAAACACAAAGTAGATTTATGAGATGCAGGACTGCCGCCAAACACCTGTCGTGACCTGCATGTGCTTCACACAACTCAGTGTGTATTCCCACACACAGAACATTTGCTTGGAACAAACCTGGGCTAGTCCACACTAACACAGGTACACTTCAAAACCAATCCGCATTGCCTAAAATGGCATTTTCAACCATCTTCAACTACAGTACATCTATTGGAATCAGCCCAGCCTGGATGAGGGGAAAATGAAGCCCTTCCAAAACGCTGATGTATAATTGTCATGTGATTTCTACTAAGATGGTGGAACTTATTATGATGTTATATATATATGGAGGGGAAACTTTCGGGACACCAGGGAGTACACCTACAGACTTACCTCACCTATGAGGTGTGTGCCATGGGAAAGATAATTAAACCATTTTTCAAAAACAGTCCATGTCTCTCTTGGCAAGCAAAGCCCTTGTGACCTTGTTGTCATGGCAAACTTGTTTCCATAGTCGCGACTTTCAAGGCCATCCAGCGGAGTCAAATTGTGAGGAAAATGAAGCCTCAAGCACTTTGTCTGTGAAGTCTAGACTGCACACATACAAAACAACTTGTTCCCCATTTCTCAAGGATGAGCATATTAGGGGCCATCTTACCTGTCGCTTTTCTCTCTCTGATCGGCTAAAATGGATGAACAATTGAGCAAACAAAATCGAGTGAACAAATCTGAGACAAACCATCTCGTAATTAAGCTTAACGTACATCACTAGGAGTTACAAAGAGAAACTCAAACACACACACACATATATACACATCCCCATTCGTGACACCTTCTCTAATGCTTTATCTACATTAATACAGACATATGACTTCTGAATTTCTTGCAAACAAACATATCTTAAGAACAAAACAAACATGGCCATTATGTATGTATTTTGCAGGAAAAAAAAGAATTATGATACCATCAATAATAATAGCAAACTGCTATCAAAGGTGACATTCAAAACAACTTTTCACTTCTTTACTCCTTTACGTTAATTCACTTGACTCGCGAGTGAGGAGAAAGGAAGTGAGCATGTCTCGAGGCTCAGTCCTCACAGAACTTAAGTGCTCTCAGAAACATGCGATTCCATCTTTGTACACAATCACTGCTTCTCCATAAGAGTCAGTAGGGATTCTCATTACTGTCTTTGCAGTTCTCCATGTTTAGCTTCTGTTAAGTTAGGCTACTGTTTAGATTCAGTGGGGGTGTGGCTTATTTGAAAAGCTATTCGCTGATGTGCAAGTATGTCGAACACATCAACACGCCGTCACTCTGCCTTCCTGTTTCAGAAGAAAATGTGTTATCATATGGAATGAAATCACAGCTAAAAAGCCATTCCATGGGGACTTTCATTAGCTAGCCGCCATGGCTTGTCACAACTTCTGTAAACATTAACGTCTGTTCAGCTAACGTCTTTTATGCATGGCATTCAGATACAGACAGGATTATTACATCACACAAACTGCCGATCCACCGCACTACAGACGCTGAGACACAAATATTGAACGTTTTTTAATATTTCCAGTTTTGAATGGTATGGCCTCAACTTGACTGAGAGTCAATTTGAGATGTTGAGATTCTAGACATACCGCTGGACAATATGGGAAGATAATAATTTAATAATTGCAATCAGAAAGGCTTTAATTTAACAACTGCAATCAGGAAGGCTTTTGCGATCGCTGGGACACAGCATTATTCCAATCCTACAGTGTAGGCTAAGACACTTTGCATGGTCACACAGACACACATGGTGTCAGATGTAGAGCAGTTCTATGCAGTTCTATGTCTTGCACACAAGAATGCTGTGTTTGTACTGTTCTATTTTAAAGAGTAACTGAAGCAAATAGCAATGTAAAAACTGCTAGATTAACACATTGTGTATTTCGGAAGTGTTGGAGCTGGAATTAAACAACAAATCAGGACAATCACAAAATGGCAGACAGGATTTTTTTTTTTTTTTTTTTAAAGCTCTAGTTTCCCACATTCCCACTACAACAGTATTTCACCTGCTGGGGGAAGTGATATGGATATGGGGATATGGGGCATGTGGATATGGGGCTCAAAACATTTTTGTGCCACTCCTTATATTCCCACAAAACACAAATCCACACACCAAAACATCCTTGCCCTATACCAGAGGTGCCAACATTGTTAACAATAAAATCGTCTAAAACACAAACCCTGGTGTATATGGGTGGCCGGGTTGGCTCGGTGTATATGGGTGGCCAGGCTGGCTTGGTGTATGTGGGTGGTCGGGGTAGATCGGCGTATACGGGGTGGACGGGGTGGATCTGCGTATGTAGGTGGACGGGGTGGATCGACATGTGCGGGTGGACGGGGTGGATCGACGTGTGCGGGTGGACGGGGTGGATCGGCGAATGCATGTGGACAGGGTGGATCGACGTGTACGGGTGGACAGGGTGGATCGGCATGTGTGGGTGGATTGGTGTATAAGGGGTGGACAGGGTAAACGGTGTATGTGGGTGGACGGGATGGATCGGTGTGGCTCGGCTTATGCGGATGGACGGGATGGATTCGCGTGTGAGGGTGGACGGGGTGGACTAGCGTGTGCGGGTGGACGGGGTGGACTAGCGTGTGCGGGTGGACGGGGTGGACCGCCGAGTGTGGGTGGACGGGGTGGCCCGTCGTGTGCGGGTGGACAGGGTGGATCGGTGTATATGGGGTGGATCGTGTGGCTCAGTGTATACGAGGTGGATCGTGTGGCTCGGCATATGCGGGTGGACGGGGTGAATTGGCGTGTGCGGGTGGACGGGGTGGATTGGCGTGTGCGGGTGGACGGGGTGGATCGGCATGTGCGGGTGGACAGGGTGGATCGGCGTGTGCGGGTAGACGGGGTGGATCGGCGTGTGCGGGTGGATCGGGGTGTATTGGCTTAAGCGGGTGGACGGGGTGGATCGGGGTGTGGGTGGACGGGGTGGATCAGCTTGTGCAGGTCGATCGGTATGTGCGGATGGACGGGATGGATCGGAATATACTGGGTGGATGAGCGTATGCGTGTGGACGGGGTGGATTGGCGTGTACGGGTAGACGGGGTAGATCAGCATATACGTGGTGGATTGTGTGTTCTATGCCTCTGGGCATAAGGGCTCATTCCACTAGGGTCGGTCGCCTCCGCGAAGGCTTTGTCCAAAGGGGTATCCTTACAGGATGTGTGTCCTGCTGCAGGGTGGTCTACGCCACAAACATTCATTCATTATTACAGCCTGGATGTTCATTCCACCCTGGGCTATGGGTATGACGGAGTGGGTATTCTCGTTCCCATAGTGTTATGCTAAACGCAACGTCGAAGTTCCCTTTGAAAGGGAACGTCTGGGTTACGCATGTAACCCTGTTCCCTGAGAGAGCTTTGTCATACCAGGGCAGGCCTGTGAATTGCATCTTCGCTTCAGATAATAGAGGCTGATGGCACGGTTCACAGGTGCCAGATTTATATGACGCGACGCACTTAATTGCCACGTCACCTCATGTCAAGCCTATAAATAGGCATGATTTTACACAAGCTTCGGATACCGGTCACGTGCGAGAGGCGCTTCCCCCCATAGTGTTATGTTAAACGCAACGTCTCGTTCCCTTCTCGGGGAACAGGGTTACATGCGTAACCCAGACGTTTTTCTGCACTAGCATTTGAACCAATTCTAATGGAGGTACCGAGGTTGCAATTCTACCGGACCTGATGGGGGCAGCAAATACGCGCAAGTGTTTTAGTCGGTCCACAAGTGGTGAAGAAGAAGAGGAACACCTACAAGCACACGGGAAAAACTACAGAAGATTAGCTTAGCCTAACAAGTTTAGCTCCGCCCCGACTCGTTGAGAGGAAAAGAGAGGAAAGCTAGTATCGGTTTCTGGTGTGCAACCGATGCTGTCGTTCATTTCAAACAAAGTGAGGAAACACCTGGAATTTGGCGAAGCACCTGAAAGACGGTCCTATGTTGTATTTGTTTGAGGCAGCTACATTGTTGCCGTGAAACCAGCTAATGTTATGCTCCATGTAATTTAGCGATAGCCAGTTATGTGTTAACGACGCTAACACATTGCAATGTTATAAACTACCTCCTAATGGACCACCATGCATCGCCATTCAGCCCGTGTCCTGTCAGCTAAATGTAGCCTAATGTCACTAATAATTATTCAAATGTTCATGCTTTTAATAAATCTTTTTGGCCTGCCACCATATCAGTGAATTTAAACTAATGCTTGCATTCAAAGTATAAGTGTGTGTGTGTGCGCGCGTGTCTGTGTGCATGCGTGTGCGCGCGCCTGTGCGTCTGTGTGCACACGCGTTTAGGAGTGCACCGCCACTCATTGTCAGGCAGTGTTTGATAACTAAACCCCCCCCCCCCCCCCCGGAGGAGCGTGTCCTCCAGGAGAGTTTTTAAATATTTTATTTTTATACCACACCGTGGTATCGACTTTGGTATCGAGTATCGTGTACTTTTGGTGGTATCAGTACTGACTACTAGATTTTTTGTATCGTGACATCCCTCAAACTCACGTCAAAGTTCAGCGAGAAGTGAAAGTAATCACTACCAGAACTAAATGCATCTTTCATATCCTGCACTGAACTGGATTTTCCACCAGGTCATTTTTATTCAAATTTGTTTGGCTGCTTTAGCAGAAAAACATCTTTTTTTCAGGTGTCTCCCGTATCCCTGTAGCAAGGAGTCAAATTTCATAAATGCTACGGCTAAACCGGAGATGTTGTCACCTCTGCTTTACATAAGCAAACGCAATCGCTTGACCTTTTCTACTCAGCTGTGCTCAAAGGCAGTATTTACCACCTGCATGCAGGTCAGCCATGTTTAAATATCAGTCAAAATCCACGGCCGGGAGTTGTGCCAAGCCCAAGTCACACAGACGCACGCACATACACATACACACACACACACACACACACACACCCCCACAGATTCCAGGGAGAAACCTACAACATCAATCACACACATACACACACGCATGCACGCACACACGCACGCATACAGATGCCAGGGAGAAACTTACAACAACATCATACACACACACACACATACACACACACACACACACACACACAGAGACTAACCTATGCCAACAGGTTGGCTTTGCTTCTGAGAGATCTGAACTGATTGATGGTTGGCACGTTAGGCACAGAGGCGGCACTTCAGCCAAACTGGCATTCATTGCAGCCAAAACCAGGCCAGAAGGTTCACAATGAAATAAAGGCCATGTCAGATTCACACCTACGCTCTGCATTTTACCCGAGTGGATCTAAACAGGCACACAATGTTTTTATCACTGGTTTATCTGTCTGCCAGAGAGAGACGGAAGCAGAGAGAGAAGAAGTTTGATGGTAAGCGAAGGCTGTAACTTTGTAATTGGCACACTCTTATCTTTTAATTGAATGTGTCAATTCTATTGGAGGTCCCCCTCCTCCTCCCCCCGAACGAGGTGGAAGGGTAGGAAAAGCTGTCTGGTTATTAAGTAGTGGGAGAAAAAGTAAACACATTTCATGGATCAGTGTTTGCATTCCGCATGCTATGCCTGCTACACACACACCCACACAAACCTTGTGTCTTACTCTCCTTATGAGGACCTTCTGCCGAGATAATTATTAATGCAGCTAATTAAATCCACACTATACCTAAATCTAACCCTAACCATAACCTCAGTAACCAAAAAGAAACATTTTGGTTCTTTTCATTGTTTTGGGTTTTTTTTTTTTTTGTGAACATGTTGTAAAAATGCACTATAATACTTGTGGGGACCAGCCAAATAACCACAAGGCCAAAACTATCACATTTTCCAATCATTGTGGGGACATTTTGTGCTCACCAAGATATAAAAACATGCTTGCTCACTCACACACGCCGATCCACATGGACACACACACAACTTCAATCATGCTAGAAGCCTCAGACAATACAGAGCCCCATCAGGCTGAAGTCATGGTTCATGCTCACACAGCTTGACACAAAAGTGCCAATACGATCAATACATCACTGGTGCTATACACTCACACTCACTCTCTATCTCTCACGCACACACACACGCTCACGTACCCTTCAAGCCGAACATCAGGCAGTGAACGGTTTAGTGCGATCATCTCGCTGGCCATCAGGTTGAACTGGTTGATCTTAAACATCTCCTTCATCTTCTCCTGCTGCTCTTTGGGAATCACCACCGGCTTCCCCATTTCACCTGGACCTTCATGAGGCCTCGGGACCACCTCTGGAAGAAACCAAATGATCAGATTGTGTTAGGTCAAACTCAACTGTCTCCAGCTCACAGAACACAATGATAAATGAAGGTAATGTCATGCAGGGTGTCCCAAAAGTCTCACATTCTCATATTAAAAAACAATAGATGTGTCTCATCTGCTCAGAGTTCATGGCGCTAGTCACAAGTGGTGACATAAACTGGGGATGTCACGACACCAAAAATCTAGTACTTGGTACCGATACCACCGAAAGTACACGATACTCGATACCAAAGTCGATACGATAGAAAAATAAAATTAAAAACTCTGGCGGTGCACTCCTAAACGCGCGACGTGTTAGCATTGCTAACAAATAACCGGCTATCTCTAACATTACATGGAGCGTAACGTTAGCTGGTTTCACGGCAACAATGCAGCTGCCTCAAACAAACATAATATAGGACCATCTTTCAGGTGCTTCGCCAAATTCCAGGTGTTTCCTCACTTTGTTTGAAATGAACGACAGCATCGGTTGCACACCAGAAACCGATACTAGCTTTCCTCAGGTCCAGAAGAATTGCAACCTCGGTACCACCATTAGACCGTTCCAATGCTAGTGCAGAAAAACAAGTACCGTCACGTTTTAAGAACGTTGGTACCGACTTGGTACCGAAGTATCGGTTCTCGTGACATCCCTAACATAAACAAAGCATAACCTTTATGGGTTTTAGTTTCAACAGCCAGGGTCTATAAGGCTAGCTGAGGTGTAAACTGGGGCTGAGGGATTGATGATATTATATCAATATCATGATAGATTATATCGCAATACACTTTTCCGAGACAGTGCTGGTATCATGATATCTTTTTAGACATTTTTTGAATAAAAATAATTGTCTTTTTAAAAAATAATAATAATAATAACAACAAACAGTTGATCTGATCATGTTTTTCTAATGTTTAACATTTAAAAAAAAAAAATTGTTGTTTTACATTTTCCTACTTTTCAGTGCTAATGTCTTGTTCTACACATTAAATAAAAGCATCATCTAATTCATATGTTAATGGTGTAGTTTTGAACGCAAGGGAACCTTCAGTACCGTGTAAAAGTCAGAGCCCACCCTTGTTTTTAATCAATGCGTCATTTGGTATTTACTGTTAATTATTTGCTGGAAAACAATAACAATGGCAAAATGGACAGTACATTAATTCCGTTAGCAGTCGAACAGTCATGCGGTGCTTATTAATGCAGGTCAATACTGAAGTTCAATATTACAAATAAAATTTTTACATATTTCATACTGTTTTCTTTTTTTTTCACTGCTGAAGACTTTTGTGTGAGTTATGAACAATAACAATATTGAACAATAATGATGGGGAAATGCATTCCTTCAGATCTTCCTTCCTGCAGGTTTCATCTCCAACCAACACCTAACACACCTGTTTTAGTGGATCAAGATCTTCTTAAGGCAATGATTAGATGGTCAGGTGGGCACGATTGTGGGTGGAGCTCAAGTCTTCAGGTGGGTAGATCTCCAGGAACAGGGTTGGTGACCACTGATTTAACAGAAATCTATACAAAAGTCTTCAACAGTAAAACAGTTCAGGTCGATATTGTAGTTGCGTTCCTTACTCGTATCGTATTCTGAAAGGACGATGTAAGCCTTTAAACTGACATCACTCTGATAATATGCAAACACCTGGCGGAATATTTGTGACTTTTTTTCTCTTTTGTGGAAACGAACAAACTTGATGTTCTTCATTTTGTCCTGAGGTGATGCAAACATTTGCACGCTGCTGTAGCTAATTCCACAAATGCACTAATAATGCATAATTCATTATGCATGCACTGTATTATGGGATATGTATATCAGGTCTGCTGGAGGCAGCCCCGTCAAGGTTGGGAAGTGTAAAAGTGTGAGGTGGTGCTGGATCAGATTCGGGTCAGGCTGCCTGCAAGTGAAGCTGCGCCATTATCACAAGGCTTCGCGCTGTGATTAGGCTGCTCGTGGGTAAAAAAATAAAAACAATTCGACTGGAAGTGCAGCCTGTAGAATATCGCCGGGATATGTAGAACTGCTGCAGTGAAATCGTCTCTCGTTACTTGACGCGTGTTGAAAATTGAGGTGGGGTTCGTGCAGAGACCGCCGTGTGTCTGTGGAGCGGCGTGGAGCGCGCCAAATGCATCACGACTAAAAAAGGAAAATGCTGGAAAATGTGTCATGTTTAGAAAAGATCCAGAACACTGGAGAAGCTGAAAATATCCGTTTTCACTAAATAATTTACGGGATAGCTTTGCTTTAACAAGATGGCAAACCTATAGATCTCTAGCTAAATGATTCCTGACTTGGGCTGCTACAGTGACTAACGAATATGTCTGTCTGTCTATAATCTATAAATCAAAGACCACTGTTTGGGGCTCATCAGGAAAAAAAATAGGCATGCATAGATGTGTGTGTGTGTGTGTGTGTGTGTGTGTGTGAGAGAGAGAGAGAGAGAGAGAGAGAGAGAGAGAGAGAGAGAGAGCGCTCTTGTATTGAGCTCCGATTATTACTTAAAGCCAAATGAATGCTTTAGTGAGATTAAGGTCAGCTTTTCAGCACTGACAAAGAGATTATGTTAGCTTTGGCATGGTAATATCTCCGCCTCTTTAATCCTGAGTTTCTTTATGCTGTATGTGTGCATTTTTACAGTATTGTGCTTTTTTAAAAAAAAAAAAAAAAAAAGAAGCTCAGCCAGCCTGATTTCTGCAGCATCAAACAGTGCAATAATAATAATAATAATAATAATAATAATAATAATAATAAATAAATAAATAAATAAATAAATAAATAATTTACTTCAATACCAACATCACAAAAAAACAACACCATATGGCTGAGGAAAAATCTGAGAATTCGGAGAAAATGGACATTAAATCATAAATAAATCCCTTCATGCAAGTTACGAACATGATTCAGCTGGAGCTGTTTACTGTGATTGTGAATGAACAAATAATACATTCTAACCAATACAAATACAGATATTAATAGTGGGTGCACTATTTGTTTTTCTGTTGTTTAGTTTGCACGTTTCCCTCGCACCTCCGGGGTTGGTGTGCATGTTCTCCCCGCGCTTCGGGGTTTCCTCTGGGTACGCCGATTTCCTCCCCCAGTTCAAACACATGCGCTGTAGGCTGACTGACATTTCCAAATTGTCCGTAGTGTGTGAATGGGTGTGTGAGTGTGTGTGCGATTGTGTCCTGAGACGGATCGGCATCACGTCCATGGTGTCCCCAACCTTGTGCCCCGGGTCCCCTGGGATAGGCTCCAGCCTCCCCAAGACCCTGTGTAGGATAAGCCGGACAGAAAATGGATGGATGGATCTTTTTTTAGCAGAAAGGTTCGCGGTGCATCGGGTTGAGACTGTTGGTGTGTATCGGGACTGGGACCCAATGGGACGCAAGAAAAATTTTTGCAAGTGGGAGTTTTTTCCCTTTTTCCGCTGGACAATGAAAGACTGTGTCCGACATGAACAGGCTATTAGTTTGTTTACATTTTGAGAAACGGAAACAACCAAATTTATTAGGATATTCATGGGCATTTACAAACAAAAATAATATCTGTATGAGCGGGATTAACATCTCTCGAGACTGATTATGGACTCGAATTATATAGCTGAGGTTGAGGAACAGTCAGAGTCAGAATTCCCATATCAGAGCCATTTTTAGGTGAGGTTACTGACTACAGCTATATAGTATTGGTCCTATAACACACTTAAATATCTAACTAGCTTGTCATACTGGAGTTCAAATACAACAGAGACTACTTTTTAGCCTGCCTAATGAGGTTTATGGGCAACCAAAACATGATTCTGGGCAGCACATGAGAGCTTACCCAGTGAGCTAGCTTATCATTTGTATAGAATCAATCTGCAAATCCCAAAACCGCACAACAAGAAGCATTCGAATATGTTCCTGACGCCCTGTGCAGAGTCTATATTTTTGTTCTAGTCCAGTACTGAAGCAGTTCAGCCACGTAGAGCCCATTAGCTGACTCAGCCATCCTATGAGCTGGAAAAGACTGAAAATGTGCTGCAACTGATGCAACTCGAAGGCTAGAATGAAGTCCCGAAGGGAGTCAGCATTTTAGCACGAATCATCAGATTAAAGATAATAGCCTTTACAGTTATCCAGCCATTCTTTTATCCTCTACAATCATCTACCAAATCCATAGCAACTGAGAACCTCATACATTTCTTTCCCATCCTAGCAGATCAGAGATTATATCATTTAAGATGGGCAAGTTATCACAAGGGAGTCCAGATATTATGTTCACTTGTATTTAACATGCATGCAGCAATGAGAAAGTGTTAACTTCATGAACCAACCTGATCGGCATTCCAAGGATGCTTATATTTCCTATAACTGCACTGGGAAGTTTTAATGCGTGTATCATTCCACTCATCTGTGTTCACCATATAAAAAAAATCCACCTCCTAATTCATTCATTCATTTCGACGCGTTAAAAGGACGCAATTCTACGACAGACTATGCGTATTGCGATTACGTGTTAAACTGATGCAAATGCATGCAAGAACAAGTATGCAAAAAAAAAATCTTTTACAGCATGTTTACAAATCAAATTTGCCTACCGTATTTAAAGCGCACCGATTATGGTTTTGAAACGTGCCTAATTTTGTTTTAAAGGTCTCATACAATAGATTTACATGCATCCGAGGTCCAAAAACACTTTAATGCGCTCATAATTTAAACTGCAGCATTACCTTTTTCCAACAGTGTCACAAACGACTCGTTAAATGATCCGTTCTAAACGAATCATTGTAAACTCCTCCTTTCAGAGAGCATACCCTGCTCTGATTGGTGTCCCAGTCTGTTGTGATTGGTCTACCACTGTCAGCGAGCAGCCGATGAAGACCAGAGGCAGGGCTTTTTGTTATAAACCTACGTACGTTTGTACAGGAAGTAAGTCTGGAATCACTAACGACTCGTTTCAGCTGTCCAGAATCGGTTCCTTGTTTTGGGAGTCAATAACTGTTTGTCCTGCGCTTTGACTTTTGAAACTTTGCAGACTTTTTACGTTTTACATTCACAAACAGCTCTATAACACAGTTACATGGAAGGTAATATTTGAAAAACCATAAAAAGTTCACTTTCAATCATTTTAAAACTTTACATGGTACTTAAACAATAGTAAAACCTGCCATAATGGTGGTTAAAAAAAAAAAAAAAAAAAAAAACCTGTCTCGGATGCCTCTACTCAAATTAATCTGGCAACCTACGAGGCACTGACTACACGCAGGTCACTTTTAATAAAATGGGGGAACCCTGGAAATCTATTTAAGTAGCTGCGTAATTAGATTCGGAATATGAGGAACTTTCCCTGTGTTAATATGTGCAGCTTTTGAACTGAAGTCACCATCTCTGAATACAGCTCATTGTTTTGATTCTACCTCACTTTCATGTTTCTCAGGCTAAAAGCCTCTGTGAAATGTAAATAAATAAATAAATAAATAAATAAATAAATAAATAAATAAAGCTAAGTGTATGCAGCCAAAAAAGTACCCGTGCACTTGCAATTTATAATAACAAAGCTACGGCAGGTGATAAAAATGCAAACGATACGTGTGACAGTGGCTTTTGGGTACAAACATCCATTAGCCAGCAATTTATAGGCAACTTCATGACCGTTGAATGGTGAATCAGATGAGCGCAATGTCATACAGATAAGAATCATGGGGAAAAATATATAGAGCATCGGTGACTAATCACCCAATGGAGACTAGGGATGGGTGATATCTTATCGTTTGCGATATACTGGTAGAAAGTCTCCCCACAATAAGAATTAGTCTTCCCACGATAATAACGATAAAACCTAGTTGATGACGTATATCTGTGTGCGATGGTCTGCGACTCGTTCGCAGCTCACGTGCAGAGCAAAAACATGGCGGAAGGCAGGCGTGAAGCTGAGGAGGAGTTTATCGCTAAACGAGGAGCTACCTCTACAATCTGGAACTGGTTTTATTACAGAAAATCAGTTTTACTTTTAGATCAATGTTTGTGTTTCTGAGGTGCTCAAGACTGCATGCAGCTGTCACTTGTAGCCAAAAACAGTGGTGAATGGTCCTATATTTATATCGTCACTGATATCGTTATTCCAATAAACACCAGAAAATATCGTGATATAGTTTTAAGTCAATATCGCCCATCCCTAATGGAGACCATTTGCATTCAAGGATCAGAGGACCTTCAAACATCTCCGTTCAGGTCATTACAGTACTCATCATACGAAACGGAAACGCAACGATATTACGAAACACCAGTGTCGTTCACGCTCATGGAACGCAACGTCAGTGCTGCTGACTCAGTTACACCGTACATCATATGCATAAATGTATGCAAGGGTTTTTTTTAAGTGCCTATAATAAGCTGAAAGTCTGGAATGACACAGTCAGATTTCTCAGCAGTTCTGAGTCATAGTTTTAAGTTTAGGAGCACAGACATTTCCCAAATGACCAAGACAAAGCAGCTGCTGTTGTTTTTTTAAAAACATATCCAAAAAAAGATTTCCTCGCAATCCAGTGAGTAAACAAACACCGCTCGTTCGCTTTAACTATCTAGCAAGCACCATCTGTGCTGTGTTGACTAGGTTATAGATCATATTAACAAGATTCATTCTCTGATAAGGATGCTATCGTTACTTCAGCTTCACAAGCCGCTATAGAATAAAAATAAACTGGTGACTACAGCAGAGGAATGCTAATTATGGTTTGGCTGTCGTATTTTGTTAGATATGAACCTGTGAAATAAACCTTTTAAATCCAGATCCCTGTAGTGATTGTGCATCATTACCAAAAACAGAGGGAACTGATGCATAGCTGGCAGCGCTGTTTTGTGTGGAAGGAAAATAAAAAGGTCTCGCAAGACAATGGTTGTTCCGAGAGAGGAAGCCATGGTCTAGGCATCTTTCCAAAAGAGCTGGGCTTAGGTAGGCGCAAAAAGGTTGCTGCTTGCAGCTTCACAGCACACTCTACAGAAGCCAAGCGTAAAGTATTGTGGGATATTTTTTTTTATGACAATAGCTTGAGAATTAAACTGACCACAAAATGATGATTACAAGTACACAAGTGATTGCCAAAGGTCTATGATAACTTGTCAGGAAGTGACATCATCAAATACTTTGGTTAAGGGTGCATGTCTATCCTTTGAAACAACACGGTGCACATGTTATACGTCTGATTATCCGGTGCATTAGTCTCTGAACTGTGACCTTGACCAGGACGAAGCGATTCCAGATGTTGACAAAATGATGATTAAGGATACATTTAATGCAGCAAAGATTGGACGAAAAACCCCACCATGAGCTGTCCAGTCCGGTGCTCTGGTTGCCCGGAAACCTAATTAACTAGGCTAAACTTGGGGTGCACGGTGGCTTAGTGGTTAGCACGTTTGCCTCACACCTCCAGGGGCCGGGGTTCGATTCCCGTTTCCTCCGGGTGCTCCGGTTTCCTCCCCCAGTCCAAAGACATGCAGAGTAGGCTGATTGGCGTGTCTAAAGTGTCCGTAGTGTATGAATGTGAGTGTGTATGTGATTGTGCCCTGCGATGGACTGGCACGCTGGTACCCCGCCTTGTGCCCGATGCTCCCTGGGATAGGCTCCAGGTTCCCCGTGACCCTGAAAACGGAGTAAGTGGTTAAAGATGGATAGGCTAAAATTGGTAGCTAACCTAATTTAGCCCAAGAGTATCTAATGGGCTAGCTGGCTAGATAAGTGCATTAACGTACAAATGAGCGATGTGCATATGGCTGTACTCAATAAGAACAAGAAAGTGCGCAAGTATTTAAATCGCTGTGTAGCCGTACTATTTTCCTTCCTGATAAGCATGTCGTGTTTATGCCCTTGACGCAACGCAAGTCTGGGGCTAATATTTCAGCCGTGCGCCGTAGTGTTCTCCATTCGCATCGCACATTAAGAAATTTCAAATCTGTTTTGCGACTTTATTTTCGTTGAACTGCGCTTATATCCCAGCTGGTGCTGTTCTGTACTTTACTCATTTTCATTCTGCCTCACTGTGTTCCAGTTTCTGGAACGATCGCCTGCGACCCATGCTAGCTACAGACGTGGGCCAAATAACATCAAACGTGCGTTAGTGTGGTGTTGGGCCATCACAAGAACAGCTCGAGAACAGCTTCAGTGCACCATGGTTACGATTCTTCCAAAAGATACAGTATCTCTTCAGCTCTTTTGAAGATGGAGGTGGAGAGTTATACCCTTATAAGTGGTTCAGTCGGATGAGATCCATAGCTTATGCTTTAGATCATTTTCATTCTCATCAAACCGCTCAGCGAGCTGTCGGGCCTGGTGGATGGGGGCGGGATTATCCTGGAACATACCACACCCATCAGGATAGGAATGGTTCTTTGTAGGTTTAAGTTGATCAGCCAGAAGATTTTTACTTTCTCTAGTGCCTCTGAGGACGGATTAGTGGTTGGCACGTTTGCCTCGCACCTCCAGGTCTTGGGGTTCTTGGGGTTCCTTACCTCCACCCTGTCAGCATGGAGTTTGCGTGAGTTTGTTTCCTCCCCCGGTCCATTGTAGGCTGATTTCCAATTTGTCCGTAATGTGCGAGTGTGTGTGTGTGCGCGATTGTGCCCTGTAATGGATTGGTCTGTGACCCTGTGTAGAATAAGCGGTACAGAAAATGGATGGATCGTGCTACTGAGCGCTATTTCAGGACCCTTCTGAACCTGTTTCTCCACTGGGCAGCTACAAATAAAAAATATCTGAAAGCCCAGACACCCGGGATAGTGATTTGTCCAACCCTGTGAGAATTTACTAGAACAGGATTTACAGCGGGTTGCACTACTCTGCAAAACATTGTGATGTAGTATTTCAGAAACTATTCAGTTCTCATCAAGGCTAATTTTGCTGGACTGCCATCAACTGCACAGTATTTCATGCTAATGTGAACAGTACAGGATGTTAGGCAAGATGTCAGAGTTGGCTTCTGTATCTCACATCTTAATGCCTCAGTGCCTATGGAGCTGCAAGCTTGCCAAGGTATTCTCTGCTGTGTTCAGTGCTGAATTATGAGCCCACTTTGTGCATTGTGAGGTCCCTTGCTTCTCAAGTGTATGAGTAATTCAAGTTCCAGACGACATGGCCTCCTTCTTGAAAGTCACAGAGACGTTTATTTTCACACTCCTTTGCAACTCTGTGTCCTGAAAGAGGTGCTGTGGCGTAAAGTGTGCTGTTTACGGCATGTTATATGCATCATTTCATTGTTGAAAGACCTGAGGTGCCAGTGAGCCTGGATGTTGCCCTGAGAGTTGAATTGAGCAGGACAAGGCAAATATGCTAAACGGATTAAGCCAAATATATTAGCACCCCATTACCTAAAGTCTATATCTGACATTTATACCATTAGAGCTATTAGTCAAGTAGCCACCAAACTTTACCTTACCTTGTTGCTACGGTAGCTTTTAATTTCTTTGAATATGTATCGTGCCTCACAACTCCGGGGTTGGGAATTCGAATCCCGCCTCCCTGCCCCTCCCACCCTGTGTGTGCGGAGTCCGCATGTTCCCCCTGTGTTTCGGCGGTTTCCTCCGGGTACATCGGTTTCCTCCCCCAGTCCAAAGACATGAGTTGTAGGTTGATTGGCAGTGTGTGTGAATGTGTGTGTGCTGTGCCTGCGATGGGTTGCCACCCTGTCCAGGGTGTCCCCGGCCTTGTGCCCCGAGTTCCCTGGGATAGGCTCCAGGCTCCTCGCGACCCTGTGTAGGATAAGCGGCACGGAAAATGGATGGATGGACGGATGGATATAGTGCACTTTTAAAAGATTTAAAGTATTTAATTAGAGTAACACGTTAAAGGGACACTACATACGTCTTTCTAGGTAAAAGATACCAAAGGATACCTTTTCGGGGGGGAACCACCTCGGCAACAAGGAATAGTAAACTTTAGTACTCGTTTAGACTATTTTATTGTAGATCATGTGTATAGTGAAAAACAAATCAATAGCAGCTACACACAAACATCTAGAGACAGGTCAGAAGACACCAGCATTGGACAGGTGAAGACTGGAGGATCAGAGTCCTGTTCTTGGCAAACAGGAGTAGAAACCAGTGTGGTCTTCTGCTGTCGTAGCCCATCCCCCTCAGGGTTTGGCATGTTCTGAGATACTTTTCTGCTCAGCACGGATGTAAAGAGTGGTTATTTGAGTTATCACAGGCCTGAGCAGGTGTTTCTAATAAGGTGGCTGAAGAGTATATCTTCATTGCGCATGTTTCCATCAACTTTTGTGAAATAATTCTTTCCTTCTTTTCAAAAACTCACATGAAACTTCTGTAAACCTGGCATAAATTTGTATTTCGCTTTGGCTTAGGCAAACATTTACACACACTGTGTGAGCATGCTGACATACGCACCTTCTCTCCCTGGGAGTCCCCTCTCTTTCTTGTCATCACACTTGTTGCACTCGCTGAAGTAGAGAAGGATGAACATATCCAGCATCACCCAAACCAGAGATGTAGCCAGTACCACTTTGCAGTATGCGAACTTCCTCATCTTCACACCTGCAAGGTTGAACAACAGTGGCGTCAGACGTTTTAAAGAGTTCCGAAATAGTTTTAAACTCCATTAATTAGTCACGCATTCATTTAGTCCGTTATTGAAAGTTCTAGACCCTATCCTGGGAATACACCCGGTACGTCACTCAGCACCACACACACACGCATTCGCACGCGCATTCACATGATGGGGTGATTTAGAGACGACGCTGGGAGGTGGAAACTCGAGCTCAGGATCCAACCCTGGAACTGTGAAGCGACAGTGCTACCTGCTCACGGACCGTGCCACCGTTCGTTAATTAGCAAAACGGTCCAAGAAAAAAAATAACCAGCTACTCTGTGATGCGAAGTGATTAGGAAGGCTGGTCAAACAATAAAACAGGGCATTACGAAGAGCAAAAACACCCTGCGCGCAACATCCGTCTCAGTACTTTAATAACAAGCTGTGTGAGGCTAATTATCCACTCGTTATAAATCACTGAGCACAAGTGCATTACAAGCAGGAAGGAAAACAGACGCAGTTCCTGAGATGTAAAGAGAAGAGACGGTCGTGTTGTGTTATGATGTGATGAAAGAAAAAAAAAAAGAAAACAATACCATGACGGTGTAATTTCAGCTGTTGGAGATTGCAGACTCAGGACTCGCACCCAAGAGCAGAACAGAAGACTGAAAACAGCCATGCTGTGATTCACAACCCTTTTTTTTAATCTCAAAGCTCATTCTTCCTTTTTTATGTGTCATTTTTCTAGTACACAAGTTTCTCTTTCTTGTGCGAGCGTGTAAAGCGGCTCCACTAAAAAAAAAAAAAAACACTAAAAAAACAGGTTGTCTCCTGCTGCACCATTGACAATAAAAAAAATGGAAAATGTTCCCTGCTTTCTTTCTTTCTGTCTGCTCTGCCCCTACCTCCCTCGCTCTCTTTTGTCTGTTTCTCACTCCTGGGAGCCTCGCTTGCTGAGGACGGTTTCCAGACACCTCTCGCACGACATTTATCTAGTTGGAGCTAAGCCTTAGGAGACTTTTTCAGCGTGTGAGGGTGTGGCGCATTTTCTTTGGAAAGAAAGGTATTAAGAAGAATACGAAAACCTGAGCATCCATGCAGAATGTCAGTTATTTTCCTTTTCGACACTAATTTCGGTTCGAGTGCAGTCAAAGCAGTGACGCATAACAATGACCTCTGCTGAAAGCACACTTGTTTTAGAAAAAAATGTTAGCTAGTGTGTTATTATGTGAACATGACAGGCAAAGTAAAGAACAAAAAACAAGAAGAGACAAAGAGAGAAAACCTTTCTGTGTGTGTGTGTGTGTGTGTGTGTGTGTGTGTGTGTGTGTGTGTGTGTATGGCACAAGGTTATGACTGGCACAGCGAGAAGTGCCACAGTCCTGGTGGCCCTCGTCCATCACTGTAGCAACGCCAGAGGCTCTTGTCCACTGTAGCCTGGCCAAACATTCATCACCCTGACAACACACACACACACACACACACACACACACACACCCGTGGGTACAGGCCACTGGGATATACAAACGCCCTCAATTACATAAGTGTACACATAGAAAATAGAACATAAGCCAACTTTTTTGCAGTTAAGGCTGAATTTATTGTAAGAAGTAATATATTTATGAATAAACATTGGAAACTATATGAATCTACATGTCATATCTAAATGTAGAAAAGATAGATGGATGGATGGATGGATGCTACCACCACCATGCTTCACTGTGGGGATGTTGTTCTTAGGGTGATGAGCGTTGGATTTTACAGGATTTACAGGCATCCATTTCATATGTGGATCTCTCCCGTTACCCTTGGTCTCTGGTTGCTTCCCTTTCCCAGTCACTGGCCTTCACTGGGCTGCGTCCTCTAGGCAGAGTCACGGTTCTGTTAATTTCTTTCCATTTCTAAGAATGAATTTAATGGTCCTCTGCAGGATGTTCAAAGATTGGAATATTTATTTTTATTTGCACTTCTCCAGTAAACTGATCTCCTTGGTCTTGAGGTTGCTGTTTGTTTGGAAATGTTCACAAACAAACTCTACTATTGTGATCATGTGACACTTTAATTGTACCCAGGTGGAGTACGTTAAATTACTTATGTGATGGCGATGGGGGTGAATTCTTCTGCACCTTTTACATCTTTTATTTGGAAATAATTTTGCAAGCTATATTGTTTTTTCCTCTACTTCGATATTAATGGCTATGTTGTGCAGATTCGAATTATTTGAATTAAATAATCAACCTATTACTAAATATGGTTATGGCACCATCAGAATGAAGGATTTCTCTTTTCCAGTGGTGAGCCACATTTACAGCAATGGATGTAATATTAATGGCATCCCTGTCTGCATTGCTAGCTGTTGTTACTCAAGCGACAACTTGAGGGAGCGTAGAGAGGAGAACCCCACTGAATGAATGTCATGTTCTGACTACAACTATTACACCGTCAGCCATTTCAAACATCTACTGATTTCACTTCCTACAGTCTCAGAAGCTTTTGTATACACGGCTGCTGAAGGAAGGCCGTTTTGTCCGAAACGCCTTGTTTCTCTGGAAACAAGTGAAACCTGTAGATGTTTGAAATGGTTCATGTAAGAACTGATGTCAAAACGTGACATTCATTCCAAGGGACTCCAAAGCAGTGAAAGTGAAAATGAGCTCTTTCTCCTCACTTCATTGCTCCCATAACAACTAGCGACACAAACTGAGATGTCGTTAATGTTTTGTCCCTCGCCGTTGAAGTGTCTCACCGCTAGAATGGAGAAATCCTTCATTCTGATGGTATGGAGACGCTCGACAAAATGATCAGCCAGTCTCCTCATGGTTTCTCCGATGTACCACGACTGCATGTAGATGTAGCGTAGTTACTCGCCGGGCTGATCATTTACTTCACTCTTGACAATCAGGTGTCAGGAGTTTTGACACCTGTTCACGCATACCAACTGTACACCTGTACCAACATGATAGATCAGGGTTCCTCAAATCTGGCCCTTGAGGTCCAATGTCCTGCAGAGTTTAGCTCCAACCCGAATCAAACACACCTGAACAAGCTAGCCAAGGTCTTCATCATTACTAGAGAATTACAGGCAGGTGAGTTTGGAGGTTGGAGCTAAACTCTGCTGATTTGAGGAACCCTGTGATAGATAATGCTTCACTGTTGCCAATGTAGACCTCCTTGACAAGCATAAAGTATTGTATGTCAATCATAAACATAATTACTGTAAAATACTGTTCATTTTTATTACTTGTTATGCTTATAATACATCTGTTAAAGGCTTTTCCCCAGATTTCCACTAGCCCTAGCTCTGTAACCAGTAGAACCTCAAACTCAACATTTGTTTGCGTTTGAGATGTTTTTAAAGTAAAAAAAAAAAAAAAACCTGGTGGTTTTGCAATGCCAATACAAAAAGGTAATCACCCCAAAACAATTAGGACGTTCGAGCAACCAACTTTGCAATTACTGGACCACTTGAGATGGAGTCAACAAGGTGTTTCCATACGCAGAACTCTCCGTTCTGTGTAAACACTATCGACGGATGCGTGTGTGAAAGTCCCAGGCGTGTCGGACACACACAAGCAAGCCAATCTGGAACCAACAAGCATGTCATGGCCAAGGTCACTGAGATCACATTTTCCCCAATTCTAATGTTTGAAGTGAGCATTAACTGAAGCTCTTGACCTGTATCGGCATGATTTTATGCATTGTGCTGCTGCCACATGATTGAATGATTTGATAATTGCATGAATGAGCAAACTACAGTGAGTGCATAGACAGCAGATTTCAGGATCACCCCAGAAGATTTTGTGAAAAATAAAAAGGGAAAAAAAAAAACCCATTTCCTTGACAATGATCCAGACACAGCTTTCCTTTTCATACTAGTCCTTAAGAGTGTACATCCAAGTATACTATTTACAATTAGGCCACTAAAAGTTAGTCGCACAGTCAGGAAAGCAGACATTAAATTACAGTGGTGCTTGAAAGTTTGTGAACCATTTAGAATTTTCTACATTTCTGCATAATCAGATTTTCACACAAGTCCTAAAAGTGGATAAAGAGAACCCGATTGTCACGCTTCAAAGTAACTGACGGAAGCAAGCGCAGATTCTTAAACATTTAATAACAAACAGACATACGAACAATAGAATTAAATAGAACAAAATAATAGAACAATATTTCTATTAGATTAGGGTCAGGACTTTGACTTGGACATTCCAAAACATTAACTTTATTCTTCTTTAACCATTCTTTGGTAGAATGACTTGCGGTTGTGCTTATGGTTGTGCTTACAATTGATGTTTTGCTGCATGACCCACTGTCTCTCGAGATTCAGTTCATGGAGAGGAGTCCTGACATTTTCCTTTAGAATTAGCTGTTATACTTCAGAATTCATTGTTCCATCAATGATGGCAGGTCGACCTGACCCAGATGCAGCAAAACAGGCCCAAACCATGATAATACCACCACAGATGGGATAAAGTTCTTATGCTGGAATGCAATGTTTTCCTTTCTCCAAACATAATGCTTCTCTTTTAAACATTTTTCCAATAGACTTCTGTCTTGTCCATGTGATCTTTAGAAAACTGCAGAGGGGCAGCAGTGTTCTTTTTGGAGAGCAGTGGCTTTCTCCTTGCAACCCTGCCAAGCACACCATTGTTGTTCAGTGTTCTCCTGTGGACTCAGGAACCTTAACATTAGCCAATGTGAGAGAGGCCTTTAGTTGCTTAGACGTTACCCTGGGGTCCTTTGTGACTTTGCGGACTATTACACGTCTTGCTCTTGGAGAGATCTTTGTTGGTCGAACGCTCCTGGGGAGGGTAACAATAGTCTTGGATTTCCTTCATTTCCACACAATCTGTCTGATTGTGTATTGGTGGAGTCCAAACTCTTTAGAGATTTAGAGTTTTGTAAACGTTTCCAGCCTGATGAGCATCAACAACTCTTTTTCTGAGGTCCTCACAAATCTCCTTTGTTTGTGCCATGATACACTTCCACAAACATGTGTTGTGAAGATCAGACTCTGATAGATCCCTGTTCTATCTCACTCACACCTGACTATCATCCCATTGATTGAAAACATGTGACTCCAATTTTACATTCAAATTAAACTGCTAATACTAGAGCTTTACACACACACACACACACACACACACACAGATATGTAATATCGGATCATTTTCCTCAATAAATAAATGACCAAGTATAATATTTTTGTCTCATTTGTTTAATTTGGCTCTCTTTCTCTACCTTTAGGACTTGTGTGAAAATCTGATGATGTTTGAGGTCATAGTCATTCAGAAATGTAGAAAATTCTAAAGGGTTCACAAACTACTAAGCACTACTGTAAATGTTAGCCTGCTACATAAAATGACTAACAGTAATTAAAACATATCAGTACATTGTACTTCAAAACATCAGATTTGTATTACTGCTGCATGCTGAATAAAAGATGAGTGGAGCGAGCAGGAGCGCTCGGCTGTGTTTGCATAAGGAGGGTGTAACCTTGGACTGAATAATGGATGGTCAATGTCATGGAAAATATTCACCCATAAATTGCACGATCGTCTGTTTGCTGCTGCAAAATAAATACACGAGGTACATAAGTAAATATAATGTCACATTAATGTCCCGTTCGGTAAATTTGCTACAAATTATGTTAGCCATTTGTCTTCTACAGTGGTTTTTATTTACAGACTCCTAAGAGCATTAAGAAATGGATCCAGTTGTAAAGCCTTTGCTCTGTGCTTGCAGAGTCTGTCTGGTCAAATATAGATTTACACTGGCGAACCATAACATAGCAGCACGACACGTTTTGTGCCATTTAATATTAATATTGATAATGAATAATTACTGGTTTCTCTTCTCACAGTCCAAACACACACACCGTTACACTAAAGATTCTACACCGATCAGCCATAACATTAAAACCACCTGCATAATATTGTGTAGGTCCCCTTTGTGTTGCCAAAACAGCTCTGGCCCATCGAGGCATGGACTCCACAAGACCTCTGAAGGTGTGCTGTGGTATCTGCTGACGTTAGCAGTAGATCCTTTAATCCTGTAAGTTGCGAGGTGGGGCCTCCATGGATCAGACGTGTTTGTCCAGCACATCCCACGGAAGCTCGATCGGATTGAGCGACCCTTGTCAAAGTCCCTCAGATCCTTACGCTTGCCCATTTTTCCTGCCTCCCACACATCAACTTAGAGAACTGACTGTTCACTTGCTGGCTAATATATCCCACCCCTGGACAGGTGCCAATGTACTGAGATAATTCACAACGTTATTCACGTCACCTGTCAGTGGTTTTAATGTTATGGCTGATCAGTGTATAAGCTATATAACAAATACACCATCCAGGATGCTTATTATACAGAGCGACAGACAGAGAGGGGAGGAGAGAGAGAGAGATAGAGAGAGAAGCAGGTGAAAATAAACGCCAGACAGTAAAGAATGATAGAAAGAGTAGTGATAAGGAAATGTGGACAGAAGGTGAAAGCACCAACATATTAAACTAGAAGATCTCTCCTTATTTATATCTCTCCGTACACTCTTTGGTTATTATCTTTCTTGTCTTGCACACAGAACCTACAGGCAGCCATTTAGATATTATACTTTTATTATGAATGACTGCTTTATCTTCTCACAGTTTCCCATGAACCAGAAACCTAACTGACTGATAAAAAGTGGTAGCTACGTTAGCACAATATAATAAAAGTATGGCAAGCTAGTTAAGTGCATTAGGTAAGGAATAACACACGACCTGAAGGAGCGAAACCTGAAGTGAGTTACTCTGCTTGAGCCACAGCGATTTGCCAACGATTAGTATGATAATTTATTAATAAACTCCACATCACGCTTTTGGATTGTTTATGGCTATACTTAACGTTATCAAACGTCCAGATGACAACTTAGTTCCGAGTTACGGTTTATGTTATAGCAGCTATAAACAGTCATCCGTTCACCAAAAATAAATAAATAAATAAATAAGAATACTACTACTCCTACTACTACTACTACTACTACTACTACTAATAATAATAATAATAATAATAATAATAAAAATAAATGTAGCTTATCATGTCTGAAAAACCAGAAAGTGCAAACTTTCCGTCATGAAATATCACATAAGTGTCAGAAAACAGATTAAATGTTTTTCTTTATTAAACCAAAAAAATCTTAATTAATTTATTATTAACCCTGGACTACATGGAACGTCCGCTGTACAAGTCCTTGTGAATGAGCTGTTATAGAAACTAGGGCTGTGTGATGAATAGAATTTTTGGTTCCAATTTTGATTATGAAAACAAAATAATCGAGATAAAATGATTGTCGTGCCGCATTCCGTTTCGCAATGTTCTCATTTTCTCGTTTTTAAAAAAAAGGACATTTTTCGTTCAGCTCAAGCTGAGATGACAGAAAGAGAGCCTTTGGTCGACAAGAAAGATAAAACCATTTCAGCCATTTGGAAACAATTTGGTTTCAAGGAGTCCGACGTGGAACGAAAAGAAATAACTTTTGGTATCATTGGAAAGCTCTTTTCTTCTAGCATCATGACAGCTGGTCTAAATGCAGTTGTTTCCTTTCTAGAGCTCACGCAGAAACTACAGGCCAATCTAAACCAGGAGACAGAATTTCATTGGATAAGGAAGTTTAAAGTTCATTTCTGGCGATGCGATATATATATATATATATATATATATATATATATATATATATATATATATAAAATTCCATTTTGTTTTACTTTTTTTTTCAGTTGAATTAAATTCAAGGAAATCCACTGTTAAAAATACAATAAAAAGTTGTTTAAAAAAAAAAAAAAAAAAAAGTTCAATAAATGCATGATGTTTCCAAAGTCAGTGAGTAATCATGTTTAATAATCGTGATTATGATTTTTGCCATAATTGAGCAGCCCTAATAGAAACAGTAAAGTATTAAAACGAGCGCATTAAAATAATTCATCTGGAATTACTGTCAGAGCTGCTGTTATAAATGAATGCACTCCTACTGATGTAGCACATCATATCTGTGTAATTTTTTTTTTTTTTAAACAACTCAGCAAGTCATTGGCTAATACATTTACAATAAGGTTCAGTAAAACTCCAGGAAATATCTTGCGTTAATATCCATCAGCACAATGTGAAGAAAGCTGTATTCTACAATAATGTCATTCATGTAAATGAAATTAAAAACACGATGTACACTTCTAGTTTACAGTCTTCAGAAAACAACTGATTTGCAGTAGGCACTGGCTCTCTGCTTGCGATTAAACTAGCACACAGAGTAGCTTTCAATTACGTTGATGGTTTTAATGTTTTGGCCAGCTGTTGCTTTAACGTTATAAGTTTAGACAGCTGCACAGCGCTGTGCCAGTTAGCACTAAGCTTAGTTACAGCACAACACAGCTCGTAGGCTTTTAAATATTACTGTTACATCACTACAAGACATAATTAAATCTCACTGCTGCACTCGACTTACCTCCGAATCTAGTCTTTTGGTTAAAAATAAATACAATTCTATGATGGACATTATTTCCATAAAAAGAAAAAAAAACCTGTAACATTAACCTTAACATTACATGTACAAAGTAATCTAATATTTTGGAAACAATTTATTCAACAGTCAAGTAATTTGACTATATGAAACTGTTGGATATACATGAGATATGAGACACTCTAATCAGATTTCTATTTATGTTTTTAATCTATTTGTTTAAACATAGTGGTGGTAGCAGTGTCACATTTTAAAATCAGACACTTTAGTTGTTAATCTGTTCTATTAAATGAGTAGAGGATATATTCTAAACACACTATAACTACAAGCAATATTCTACCAGGAAGTAGTGCAATTGTTTTTAGTATCTCTCTAATAAAGAGTTACATGGACCCTTGTAGCGTAGGCTTTTCCCTTTAGTAAATGATTTAACAAGTACAAGTTAAGACGTAATTAAATCTTATTGCTGGAACTAGGGAACAAGTTCGCCAGCTAACTGTGATGACCGATGCGTTTATCTCCTCAAAATAGACAAATGTGTAGTCAATGTTATAGATTTAAAGAAAGCAAATCCTTGTACATACAGTATAACTCGTTGAAATTTATGTCGATTTAATGTCACTTGCTGAACTCGGGGTTGAGGAGACCCTCCGGACTTGACGCAAGTTTGGTTTGGTTTTTCCTAGAGGGAGGTCAGCGTTTAATTTGAATGCTGCATAAATATTCCTGAAAGAGCTTGATGCAATAAGTTCTTCTTATTTTCTTATTCAGTAACCAATATTTCACATCCAATATTCAGAGTTCACAGCACTTTCATAGTACATAGTGTATGAGATTTTTAAAAAAAATACTAATAAATTATAAAAGCTGAAAACCGATTTTACTTCCTATTTAAAAACATACTTCCTAAAAATAGTATGATACAACTACACGTTAGTTTAAAGAGTCTATTAGTTTTGTTTTGGGAACATTTATGAATGTGAATTCATGCACATAATAGTTCTGGATAGGAAGTACTGTGACATATTGTTATGTGTTAAGTATCTTACTACTCCACATATTCTACAGGGACTGTGGTAAAATGAGTGCTTCTAAATCTTTTAAACACCCCATGTTACCCATGCTCCATGACATATATTCTCTCTTTCTGCCTCTCTTGCCTTGACCCTCATCACACCTCATTACCATACACATGTTTTTACATACACACAAAGGAATGCTAAGTAGTGGAGTGTGTGTAAGGGGTAAGAACAATAGCACAGCGTGTAGCGGTAGTAATAACCTGTACAGGAATATTTAAGCAAAAGCTTTCCTCAGCTACTTGCAGCTCAGGCAAAGAAGGCAAGATGAGTAAAGGAACAAGTGAGCAAGAAAAAGAAGAAAATATGATATTAATCATCATTGGAGTGATGCTTTGATTCGATTACGATTTACGCAAAAATAGCTTTACATCAACAGACACTGAACAAGGAACAATGATAAGCAATACTACCTAATGATAACGTGACAAAACCTAATCATTTACACTTAACGTGAGCTGCAAGATAAATGCTTGGTCCGCTTATCCTTCAAACTGTGGGCACTGAATTAACAAAAACATTTTATTAATTCAACAACTTAAAATAACAAAGGAAAATTTTATTAGAAAAGTAGATGCACACATTACGATTTCATAACCTCGATTTAGTATCTCATGGCTTCTTTACTTTGTGTACCTATATGAACTGTCTGCACACAATATAACAAAATAAAATGCAAATAAAAGTAATAGGCGGTGCTGGATTAAGTTATTTTATAAACTGGCAAAAGTTTAGGCATGCAGGATTATGCGTCTTGATACACTGCAGAACTTCGCTCAGGAACGGTCTGAGGAACATGACAAAGAGTTCAAGGTGTTGACTCCGCCTCCAAATTCCTCAGATCTCAATCAGATAACTGTCTCTTTGATGTGCTGGACAAACAAGTCTGATCCATGGAGTCTGATCCACATCCTGGATGGTGTATTTATTATATAGCTTATACACTGATCAGCCATAACGTTAAAACCACTGACAGGTGACGTGAATAACGTTGTGAATTATCTCAGTACATTGGCACCTGTCAAGGGGTGGGATATATTAGCCAGTAAGTGAACAGTCAGTTCTCTAACTTGTTGTGTGGGAGGCAGGAAAAATGGGCAAGCGTAAGGATCTGAAGGACTATGACAAGGGTCGCTCAATCCGATTGAGATTCTGTGGGATGTGCTGGATAAACATGTCTGATCCATGGAGGCCCCACCTCGCAACTTACAGGATTAAAGGATCTACTGCTAACGTCTTGTGGCCAGATACCACAACACACCTTCAGAGGTCTTGTGGAGTCCATGCCTCGATGGGTCAGAGTTGTATTGGCGGCACAAGTAAGTAAATTTTATTTATACAGCACATTTAAACACAGCAAAGCTGACCAAAGTGCTGAACAGAGTAAGAAAAAGTTCAATCGAAAACAGAATAAAACCAAATAGAGCCAGACAAGAGACAATAGTAAAAATAAGATTAAAACGCCTGGGAGAAGAAATACACTTTCAGCCTCTTTTTAAAAATGATAATAAAAGGTGCAAGGGCAGATGTCCAGTGGCAACTGATTCCATAAACCAGGGGCAGCAACTGAAAAAGCTCTATCCCCTTTAGTTTTTAAACGGGACATACAAAAGAAACCTATCAGAAGATCTTACAAATCTGCTAGATGAATGTGGTATAAGAAGATCTTTGAGATAAGAAGGAGCTTGATCATTAAGAGTTTTACAGACAAACAACAGAATCTTAAACTGGATCTTAAAATGGATCGGGAGCCAATGGAGCGATGCTAAAATTGGGGTGACATGATCATATTTCTTTGCCCTGGTCAACAGACTTGCAGCTGCATTCTGAACCATCTGGAGACGAGCAAGAGATGACAGAGGAAGACCCAAGTACAATGAATTACAATAATCTGACTGCGATGTGACAAAAGCATGAATATCCTTCTCCAAATCTTGGAGAGACAAAAACGTTTTAAGTTTAGAAATAATCCGTAATTGATAACTATTCTTAACGACTAAATTTATTTGCTTGGCTAAGCATAATTCTGAGTCCAGGATGATGCCAAGGTTCCTAACCTGGGAAGAAACTGAGGGGATGTGATTACGAAGCTCATTAATGAGACCATCTTTCAATCACAAGGGGGACCTACACAACACTAGTCAGGGGGGTTTAATGTTAAAGCAGAAGGGTGTATACATGTCTGTTCCTTGGGTCATGATGTTCTGTCCTTGCTTATGTTTTCCTCCTAGAGAGAAGGGGCGAGCAGGAGAGACAGCAAGAGGGAGAGAGAGGAGAGAGAGAGAAAAACCACTAGTTCTCATGTCCCCAGACACGCTGTCATCTTTTCCTCAGCCAGCTGGGAAGCGATCCCCCACGACGCCGGGCGATGGCACTGGACTTCCTGGTGGATGGCTACGGCTCCTCCCCTTTTCAGGTGGATGGCAGCGGGTCCTCTGAGCTCTGGAGGACAGCAACCGCTCCTCCCCTTTCAGGCGGAAGGCAGCGGTTCCTCAGAAAACACACAAATGAAATACAAAGCAAACGTGTCTCTCTCTCTCTCTCTCTCTCTCCCCCTCTGGCGCTTCCAGATGCTCCTTTACCGCTCTCTCCCACTGATTACACAACTCAGCGCCAGGCGTGCGTCCTCACAGCCTGACCCTCCCTCCTCCTCGTCACAAGACTATGCAGTAGAACGCCCAGATTGCCTTTGTGCACGCAATAAACCATCACTTTTTATTACAGCCTGGCTCTTGGCCTCCTGATTCTTCATTCTTCAAGCTGTAGTATTCTGATGGTCATCCAGAAAGAAATACAACAAGTGGTTTGGGATGGAGAAGAATTTCTCTGGTTCTGTTTTGTCGCTGTTTAAAGTTTGCTGTTCTGTGTTGAGCAGAACAATAGAAACAGCAAGACATTCAGCCAAAAGAAAATAAAAAATATTCAGCACCATTACTCAACATATTACCCAGTTTCTTCCATTTAAGTCATAATCATTACAGCAGCATTAACTACATCTCTTCTGACATACGTGTGTGTGTGTGCGCATGAGTGCACATGCAAGGCTGTTTCTTGTAGTGCACTGGTCTTGGCCACTCCTACAAAAATGAATGCAGCTCTCTTTTGCCGCTTTTTCCACATGTTTTTGTAATGAGTACTAGTATCCTCAGATATACGCTCGCTGGCCCCTTCATTAACATTCAGTGAGCATCTCAGAACGCACAACACTTCGAGCTTTGAGGCAGATGAGCTATATCAGCTGAGGACCACATTGGGTTCCACTCCTGCCAGCTAAGAACAGGAGTCTAAGGCCACAGAGGGCAGATTAATTGTGGAAAAAGACCAGGTGATGTTTTTCCCAATCTGTCCAGGTTTGATGAGCCTGCGCTGGCTGCTGCCCCAGATTCCCGTTCCTGGCTGACAGGACTGGAACCCGGTGTGGTCCTCTGCTGTTGTGGCTCATCTGCCTCAAAGTTCTGCGATGCTTTCCTGCTCACCGCGGTTATAAAGAGTGGCTATACGAGTTACCTTAGCCTTCTTGTCAGCTTGAGTCAGTCTGCCCAGTCTCCCCTGGCATCAACAAGGTACTCACCTGCCAATCACTGGATGGTTTTTGTTTTCTGTGAAAATCCCAAGAGATCGGCAACAACCATGCCACGGTCAAAGAGATCCAAATTTTCCCACTCTGATGTATGATGGGAATATTAACTAAAGCTTTTGACTTGCTGCCTCAAGATTGGCTGATGGGATATTTGCATAAACATGCAGGTGTACAGATGTGATAACATTAGTGTCTTTCTAGACATCTAGACTTTAGTGACCAGATCTATGTTTTCAGATAACAATTAATGATGGATGTGGGTATTTCAAGTGCCCAAGAAATTTAGAGTTTCCTTTTGAGACAGGAAGTCAGTATCAAACAGCTTGACTGATTCAACAACAGCCAATACCTTTCCAAATACCTTACACTTCTCGCTGAAGCTAACGTTACTCAACAATTGTGAGACGTGAATTTAAATAAAGTTTGTAGCACTTCGCACTGCAAAGACATCTGAGAGACTTCAAGTATTCTAAAGCACAGACTTTCAACCACCAGGCTATGGGTTGGTTGTTACCGGCCTGCAGCAGAGAACTTCCTCTATCTATTGACAGTCTTTTCCCTCTCCCCCCAGTGGGATGTCTAGCGCTCGCACTGCCGCAGGGGGTGAGGGAAAAGACTGCCAGTTAACACAAGGCAGTATCTCCAAATGCTTGCTCGCTAGTCATGTCATGCACGTCATTTTGTCCTGCCACAGTGCAGCCGACAAGGTTCTTGGCATGTGGCTGCATGTTTGAGCTTAACATTTCGGAGAAATTCACATGCAGGAAGCAGCATGACCCAAAGCTACATTAACAACCCATGATGCTCACTAGCAGCTAGTGTAGAGCGATATCTGCAGGTTTGTTTAGGGGTCAGGACTTTACTTTACTTTTGTGCTGTGCAGAGACACAAAATTGTCTACAAAACTCATCTTTGTAAATGTTTTTTATGCTTACTGGTGTATTTGTATCTATAGCACTAAGAGACTTCTACAGAATGCTCTAAAATGTCAGTTTTGGTTTCATGGGGACTTGACTGAAGGCAAAACGGAGTTGCCAAACATAGTTCCGTGATTAACATACTACCCAGACATGGTCATGCATAATACATCGCATATACATAAAAGTACACACACACACACACACACACACACACACACACACACACACACACACACACACACCCTGTTCATCACATGTTAAAGCAATAGTTCATCCAAAAATGAAAATTCTGTCATCGATCACCTCACATCGTTCCAAACCTATGAGACGTTCGTTCATTTTCAGAAGACTTTTTTACCAAAACCCGGGAGATTTCTGTCTGTCCGTCTAAATGCCAAGTAACCAAAACATTCATCCTCCAAAAAGTTCATAAATGCATCGTAAAAGTAATCTATGGGACTCCAGTGGTTTAATCCCAATATTATGAAGTGATACGAATGCTTTGTCCAACATCTTTATTCATAAAATATCTTCACTTCCGCACAGATCCGCGCTCACGAGAGAACCACGACGCATACGTGTTGTGTGGACGCGAGAGTGCCTACTTCTTGGCCGTCGATACAGTACGTACTGATCAGAGTATAAGTGTGTAGCATGAATACAATTCGGACGTACTACATCCGCCATGTTGGCACGGTCATGTGAGCTACAACTTAAAAAGAGCTGACGTGCTGCCTTTCGCCATTTTTGATTCCAACAGGTCTTCCGCGCCAGTCCCGTTGCCTTATGGGATAGTGCAGTGTCCACTGCTTCCATGCTGCAGAGTCTCGGCGAAGGCAGTAGTTTATCCGGGTATTTCTCGCCTGCTGTTTTATGAATACTGAGAATTCGGACACGCTCCTGCTTTGGCGTACTGCTTTTCGCTTACTGTACAGTAGGATAGTAGGGATATTCGGATGCAGCCACAGTCTGTATATCTAGCATATTACTGTAGCTATTGAAAAACAGCAATGGCTACGGTCAGCAGCAAGGAACTTGTCTGGTGTATAGAAGCATTTTGGCTTCTCGGTAGTTTACGACGTTGCCGGTCAACAAGAGGCGGACCGAACGTTACGATGTGCCAGATCCTCCAAGTAAGAGCACCATACACCGGCAGTAATCCATGCATCTGCACCGACATCACCCTTTTGATTCAGTCAGTGAAACTACATGAAAACAAACACAAAGACAAAGCGTAGATGTTATGCTAGACAAAGCGTTTTATTCCTCTTATACCCACTTTACCACCTACTGAAATTTTCACACATGCTTCAAACTTTTAATTCGTTTATAGCTACATCTAATATTGAACCTCTGCCAAACTAGTTACTTCCTGTTCTCATGTACATTGTAGCAGCTATAAACAGTTGTTCCTTCATGTTCACCTTGAAACTAACAGGACAAAACGTCCCACTTATTTGAAACAAAGCGTAACGTCCTTGGTCCTTAGATTGTCCCTTGGTGGAAAACGTAAAGGAACATATTTAACTGTTACAAAGTGCCAACACACAGATGTTACAGAACCTTACGGATTATTAACAATTATACGGGTTTCTCTGTTGAATAACACACTTTTTAACCCATTTAATATCGGAGTTAGATTATGTGGAGCGTCTGCTATACAAGCCCATGTGAACGAGCTGTTACTATAGAAACGATAACGTATTAGAACGAGTGCATTAGTACACACCTGTGCCTCGCTCTATTCAACATGTCTGGTGGTATAATTGCAGCATAAACTTCAAGATCACTTTAAGACCACTTCTAGCACTTCTCTCTCAGCGGAGAGGCTTCATCAGTTCAGCTGAGTGGTGTGAAACTCCGGCCCATTATGCTTTGACGATGATATGAAAGGTGGTAAGGTTGTAAAGACAGTGACTGAGGGAGTGGAAAGGCAGGATGAGTTCATCTCAGAGTAGCTTTACTCCTGAGCTGCATCTTCTGTCTCGCGCTGTCAGAGGTTTTGTCAACAGGAACCTCTTTTTGTCTGTTGTTGTGGCGATCGATAAGGGTCTCCACCTCCGCTGGCAGAGAGAATTTGTAAAACGATCCATTCCACAGCAGTTACAGAAAAGGTTATGGAAGTGAATATTTAACGACTGGTCTCTACTGGTAGCGTCACCTCACTGAATTCCTTTTACGTTTTAGCACTGGATATGAAGAGCAAATTTACAATAACTAACCAGATTTGTTCGTTGTATCGTTGTTAGTGGTAAAACAGCCTCTTTTGTTTGAAAAACCAAACTGCATGCCTTGATTGACCAGAATCCCAGCTCAGTCCCAGAGAATGATACAAGTAAATTTCCCAACCAACAGTACTAACCATAGAAAAGGACTGCCATGATGTCTAATACTGCCAAGTTCATATACACTACACATCGATCAGCCATAATCACATGCATAGTATTGTGTAGGTCCCCCTTGAGCCGCCAAAACAGCTCTGACCCATGAAGACATGGACTCCATAAGACCTCTGAAGATGTGCTGTGGTATCTGGCACCAAGACATCAACAGCAGATCCAAGTTTTGAGGTGGAGCCTCCATGGATTGCACTTGTTTGTCCAGCACATCCCACAGATGCTTGATTAAATTGAGATCTGGGGAATTTGGACCACTTCTGGTAGGTACTAACCCTCTTCGGTCCATTTTGGTAGGTATTAACCACTGCATATCAGGAACACCAAACAAGACCTGCCATTTTGGAGATGCTCTGACTCAGACGTCTAGCCGTCACAATTTGACCCTTGCTCAGATCCTTACACTTTCCCATTTTACCTGCTTCCAACACATCAACTTTGAGAACTGACTGTTCACTTGCTGCCTAATATACCGCCCCCCCCCCCCCCCCCAACATGTGCCGATGTAACAAGATAATCAATGTTATTCACGTCACGTCATGTTATGGCTGATCGGTGTATGGCCAAGTTTGTGAACAACAGATCATCACACCCATATGTGGTCCTTCCCCAAACGGTTGCCATAAAATAGGAAGCATATAACTGTATAGGACGTGTCTTTGTATGCTGTAGCATTAACATTTCCCTTTACTGGAACTAAACCTGTTCCAGCATGACAATGCCCCCATGCACAAAGCAAGGTCCAAGAAGACATGGCTTGCCAAGTTTGGAGTGGAAGAACTCGGGAGCCCTGACCTCGACCCCCCTGAACACCTTCACAGTAAAATCCAGTGTTGAATTTACACCTACAGTGTTTATTCATGTCTAATTGGACATCAATTCAACCATCCAGGTGTTAATTCAACACTGGGGATTTTGCTGTGCTTGAGATGAACCGGAACGCCGACTGCACCCCAGGCCTCCTTGTCCAACATCAGTGCCTGACTTCTCTAATGCTCTTGTGGATGAATGGGCAAATCCCCAAAGCCACGCTCCAAATTCTAGTGGAAAGACTTCCCAGAAGAGAGGAGGTTATTATAACAGCAAAGTGGGACTAAATACAGAATGGGATGTTCAACAAGCACACGAGTGGTTATGGGCAGGTGTCCACAAACATTTGGCCATATGGTGTATTTTTTCCTCCATTCGTTTCCCTTCCACTTTCCTGGTAGGGCTCGTAGTTTATTTGTAGTGGCTTTCCTTAGGCGGCAGTTACAGTGACAATAGGGACATTTTCGTAGGCGAATTACGTAAGTCTTATACCAAGTTAGAAATGGAAAAAAATTCTAATGAAGTTTTATAAATGTGACTGCTCATTCGTTGGAGTAGTGCTGGTCATGTCTGTGGGCTGAAACCAACCATACTGTGTGTGTGTGTGTGTGTGTGTGTGTGTGTGTGTGTGTGTGTGTGTAAAAACAGCTCGAAATAGACAACATTAGCAGGAAACCCTCAAGGCTAAACCACAGAAGGGGAAGTGAGCCTGATGCGCCTACAAGGAGAAGTTGCACAAAAAGATATGGCATGAAAAGGGCTGAATTACTCTTTAATGGTAAAGCTATATTTTATTCTTTTATTCAGAATTGCTAAATGTTGGAGGAAAGGTAAAAGACAAACTCAAAATGCGACGTGTAGTGAAGTGTGTATGTGGTGGCAGTTTTGACCAGCGGGGCCCCTTCCCCTATCACGCTTCGGTAACTTCTTGTGCTTCTGACTACTCATTATGCATTACAACACGCTTCACACAAGCTCTCTCAATAGTGCAACAAATGCAAGCACGCCCTGAAGTAGGGTTTATACGACAATTACTGGCAGGCCTCTTATTCAGAAAAGTATTCTAATCATCTTAGTAGTACACTAAATCATCTTTCCCATAGCTGTTGTATTTGTGCAGCAAAGAATGCATCTAGATGCACAGATCAAGCCTACTAAAGACATTTCAATGCTTTTTTTCAGGCTGCACTGTAACAACAAAAGTAAATGCAACTATAAGAACACATCAGTTCTTAAAAGGCATTTGTGGACAAACCTGTTGATTCTGAAACGTATAGCTTAAAGATGAACGGAGGATGCGAGGTCCACAGCAGAGTCTGGCAGGTTTTGACGCCGTGCCCCAGCAGCATCCAAGAATGAGTCTGGATCGCACCGTTTGAGTCGGCACGCGCCACTGATCTGACTCTAAACTAGCTGCGTGGGCTTTCACGCGGTCTTGCTCACACCTCTCCATTTCATGCAGACTGATGATGTGTTAACGGAACAAGAAGAAGAAAGAGAAAAAAAAAACTGTAGAACTGGCTTCATCTAGTGCATGTAGCTTCTTTCTTTACAGTCTGCTGGCATTTCCTTACACCCTGTTTAATGGACTAGTTGACTAGTCAGTGAAAGTCCTACCGTGAAGAGACAGAGGGAACTGAAGAGCTGTACTGGAGAAAGTAACACAGAAGCACAACGAATCACAAACTGATATCCAATACAAAGTCTGGCACGAACACCAAGCGAAATTAAATATTACAGTTTAGAGCCGTTAACCCATTTTGTGGTGGTGTTACACAGATCGATACACATTACTGTCAAGTTTGGTGCCACAGCCTCCCATACATGTACACACACACACACACACACTATATGTAGACAGCTAATGCCTTATTACAACCTACACATAATTATTACCAAGTTGTTTCACACACACTCTTTCCCTTGAACATGCACCCCACACAAACACACACCTACATTCAGACAAAGCATTACATGTTTGATGAAGACCTACGGTACAGAATTAAGAGAGAAACACCTTGTTTTCTGGGATGATACTGATGAAGCATGTTCAGCGGACATTCCCCAAGCCTCTGCCTCTTTAAACACTTTTAGTCTATAAGAGCTTAGAGGCAGGAGAAATGCTGTGGCTCTGTCACGGTTTCACAATATCCATTTCACAATTTCTTGTGTGAGAAATGTTCTTAAACGAAACCTCCACGCCGCAACACTGACAAACTGCTTCAAATCTACTTAGTGCTTCTGGTACATATTTGTTAATTAGTGCTGTATTTACATTAGTGTGCATGCGTTAATAATGCCACGTGCTACAAAACTTCAGCATCCATGTTTAAAACATACAAATCCAGCGCAAACCCTACAAAAACACTGCAAAACCACTGCAAAACCCTACAAATAGCCTGCAAAACCCTGCAAAAACACTGCAAAACCCTGAAAACCCCTACAAAAAGTCTGCAAAACCCCACAAAACCCTGCAAAAACTCTGCAAAAGCCTTACAAAGCCCCACAAAACCCCATAAAACCCCACAACCTCACAAAACCCCGCAAAACCCTACACAACCCCGCAAAACCCTATACAACCCCGCAAAACCCTAAACAACCCCACAAAACCCCGCAAAACCCTACAACCCCACAAAACCCTACACAACCCCGCAAAGCCCTATAAAATCCCCCAAAATCCTGCAAAACCCCATAAAACCCCACAACCCCACAAAACCTCGCAAAACCCTACACAACCCCACAAAATCCTACAAAACCCCGCAAAACCCTACACAACCCCGCAAAACACCACACAACCACACAAAACCCTACAAAACCCCGCAAAACCCTACACAACCCCACAAAACCCTACAAAACCCCACACAACCACACAAAACCCCGCAAAACCCTACAAAAACCCACAAAACCACACAAAACCCTACACAACCCCACAAAATCCTACAAAACCCCGCAAAACCCTACACAACCCCGCAAAACACCACACAACCACACAAAACCCTACAAAACCCACAAAACCCTACAGAACCCCACAAAACCCTACAAAACCCCACACAACCACACAAAACCCCGCAAAACCCTACAAAAACCCACACAACCACACAAAACCATACACAACCCCACAAAATCCTACAAAACCCCGCAAAACCCTACACAACCCCGCAAAACACCACACAACCACACAAAACCCTACAAAACCCACAAAACCCTACACAACCCCACAAAACCCTACAAAACCCCACACAACCACACAAAACCCCGCAAAACCCTACAAAACCCACACAACCACACAAAACCCTGCAAAACCCCACATAACCCTGCAAAACCCAACACAAACCTAAACAACCCCGCACAACCCCACAAAACCCTACACAACCCCGCAAAACCCTACAAAACCCCACAAAACCACACAAAACCCCACAAAACCCTACACAACCCCGCAAAGCCCTATAAAATCCCACAAAATCCCGCAAAACCCCATAAAACCCCACAACCCCACAAAACCTCGCAAAACCCTACACAACCCCGCAAAACCCCACACAACCACACAAAACCCTACAAAACCCACAAAACCCTACACAACCCCACAAAACCCTACAAAACCCCACACAACTGCACAAAACCCCACACAACCCCACAAAACCCAGCACAAACCTACACAACCCCGCAAAACCCTACAAAACCTCACACAACCACACAAAACCCTACAAAACCCCGCAAAACCTCACACAACCCTACAAAACCCCGCAAACCCTACACAACCCCGCAAAACCCAGCACAACCCTGCAAAACCCTACAACCCCACACAACCCCGCAAAACCCTGCTAAACCCTACAAAACTCTACACAACCTCGCCAAACCCAGCACAACCCTACACAACCCCACAAAACCCTGCTAAATCCTATAGAACCCCACACAACCCGGCAAAACCCCACAAAACCCTACAAAACCCCACAAAACCCCCAAAACCCCACAAAAGCCCTCTCTGCTCCACAGGCGCTGTATCATGGCAGATCCTGCACTGTGACCCCTGCTTCCTAACAAGCTGGAATATGCCAAGAAAAGAATTTCACTGTGCTTAATGTACTGTATGTAATGTAAAATATGTGTAAAATATGTGACAAATAAAGACTTCTTCAAAAAAAATGATGATCCTTGCTTCAATCATAATATATATAATGCTTAAAAAAAAGTCAGTTGTGAAGAGAGCAGAGTATGTTGGTCTAAATGTCCTTGCTTTTTGCTCGCTTTAAAATACATTTCAGTTTAACTGACTAAGTGAATTTTATCTGGCTCTCTTAATATGGAAATTAACTTCCGAATTTGTTATCTCTTTTTATTAATATTATTATTATTATTATTATTATTATTATTATTATTATTATTCATCCATCCATTTTGGGTACTGCTTATCCTACACAGGGTCACCAGGAGCCACAGAGCCTATCCCATCGCAGGGCACAATCTCACACACACATTCACACACTACGGACAATTTAGAGATGCCAATCAGCCTACAGCGCATGTCTTTGGACTGGGGGAGGAAACTGTAGTACCCGGAGGTACTACAGTACTCCGTGCACACAGAGGCAGGAATTGAACCCCCAACCCCGGAGGTGCGAGGCAAACGTGTTAACCGCTAAGCCACCGTGCCCCCGTCATCCTGATCTATAAGCATAAATCAATATAAAAATAAATCCAACTAAACGAGAATTTGCTTCGGTAAATGATGCTATTCCTGAATTTTAAACACATTCTTCTAAAAGGAACAATCCTTCTCCTCACTAGCAGAACACACAGTGGGTTTGGACAAATCCGTTTCTTATCCAAACTCTGCGTGGAAAATATGCGGTGCGGGACGTGGAACGAGTAGCGGCGTCAAGAATTAGCATGAAAGTTACATCTTTGGAAGCTGATCTGTTTAAGCAGAGCGTACGGATGAGCAGGAGAGAACGGTGCTGCTGCAGTCAAACAGCATTGTGGGTAACGCAGGAAACAGTTCACCAACATGAAAATAGAGCAACATGTCCAGGAAAGAAATTTCAACTTAAAAAATAAAAAATACATAAATAAATCATCCATCCGGACTTTCATTACTAAATAAATCTCGGGCGCGCTGAAGATCCCGTGTTAATTCGAAAAGATAACGTGCACGCGGCTCAGGGTGGAGTTGAAGCCGCGAGGCCCAATTTCTCATACGTCTGCATGTAAATTGATTTTCTCATCATGAGACGTACAAACACACTCCTACCTTCTGGGCTGGAGTCAGTGTGGGTGAAGAACAGGTTCCTGCGCTTTGGAGCTCGTGATCCCACCTGCGTAGCTGCTAATCGCACATACCTCCTGTCAGAACAAACACATAAATATGACGATGAATCAGACGCCTCAAAACAAACCAAACAACAATCGTTAAATCTGTTTTTGCACTTGGGTCATCAAATATTTCTCTTTCTGAGAAGGAACTAGTCATAGTGTCTTTCTCCACATTTATTCCACGCTTTTGTCTGACTTTTGTCTCTCCATTTGACTCTCTCCATATGGTAATTATGTGTGTGTGTGTGTGTGTGTGTGTGTGTGTTTTGTACGTAAGAGATGGAGAGAAACTGGTGAGTCGTTTATTCGGAGCGCTCACTCGCACGGCGCTCTGGCCTGCAGCTTTCTCAGACGGCATGAATAAAATATCAGCATGCAGCGCAACATCTCTATCAAAGACATCAGACCAGGAGATCAACCTTCCACACACGTCTCCCCACACACACACACACACACACACACAGAGCGCGCTCAGGCCACAAGCGTGTAACGCAGGGAGGTGTTTAGTATCCGGTCGTGCTTCAACGAGAAACACTTTTCTCATTCTCAATCCCGCTGGCTGCGTGTGTACACGAGTGCGAGAGTCAGTTTAATCAAACCTCACGTAAACCCGATTATATCCCAGGTGTGTGTGTGTGTGCGAGGCCGCGCTACTCAGAGAGCCTCAAAGGTGCCATGGCAACAGCTGCTACATGAACAAAGAAGCAATTAAAGGCCCTCGGCTGTGTTGGGGACATCACACACCCTTTCTGTTTCAGATGTGCGAGGGAAATAAAGCTTACACACCCTACTCATAGCGCATCACTAATACTAATATTACACATTTCAATCCTATTACCTTTTTATTTTCTTATTTTATTTAGCGCTCACATGCTAAAATACAAGCATTCGGATTAGATTAGTTTTACATGAGGACTTGGGATTTTATTCCCATCCAAATCCGTCATGTCTGTAATGTTGTGTGTGTGTGTGTGTGTGTGTGTGTGTGTGTGTGTGTGTTGTGACTGGAAAGATGACATGATCCCTGAAATGAGCAGGTAGTATACATCCGTCAGAACTGACGTGTTGGTAAACAGTTCATGTCATGCAGGAAGTGTGTTTTTTGTGCTTTTTTCTTCAGTATAAAGACACGTGAAGAAACGCTTGATCCCAAGTACTGGTATTATACGCAGAGCAATAAAATATAGACGTTGTGGGATGTGGTAAGGTGAATTATTGAGTTCTAGTACAGGTAAAGTCTACATCCTGTGGCCAAGTGTCATGCATACTGCAACAAGCGCTTATGATAAACTTCAAAACTATCAGTTGGTGTTAAAGCTGCAGTACGGAACTTTTCTTCTGGTTAAAAATGAACAAAAACCAATTATTGAGCACGTACGTAAAATAAAAAAAATCAGTGTTCAAAACTGTCTCCTTACCTGACCCCGATCGGCAACGGTAAGCTTATAATAATGATTAATATACGGAGCGGTCGGGGCGGATTTCGCGGGAAATGTCAGTTTCACGTCATTCGCACTTAGGTCACGTCCGTAAACAGAAAGAAGAAGAGCCGGCTACTATATCACGTGTGTGGAGGTTGAGGATGCTGGAGTGTTTGTAGCTTGTTCTTACCAGGGACGTGCAGAAGGAAGAGGCTCTGGGGACACGAACCCCTGCCCTTTTTCTAAATGATTTAAAAGTCCCCCTCGCAACATTAATTAATAAACTATTATATGATGTAAAAAGCATATGGATTCAAATTAACATGAGAGCGTGCACAAAACAGTAGCAAATGAATCACAAGAAAGTCGGAGAAAGTTCCTATTTATTTCTCCGACTCGAGTCTGCAGTCAGAAAGTCTCGTTGTCATGACGCAGTCGTGATGCTGCTAACCTTTTGGTAATATTAGCAGCATTTTATATTCTTATCGCCGGTAGTTGTCACACTGATCGAGAGGGAATGTGTTGTAAGTGCTGGCTACTCAAGTTCGTTACATTTCCCGACATGGAAGTGACCCTGTTACATTATATGTATGTTATATAGTCAGTAAAGGCACGATACCAAACAGACAGTCGGCAGAAAATTAAAGAAAAACTGAAGGAGGAGGAAGCGAAAGGGACATCTTAAAACTTTGAGGCTAAAAAGCCAGTTCAGCAAGCAGTGCTGCAGTGGTATGGAAATCAGACTGATCTCAAATCTCAAAAACCATACCGATATTTATTCTCGATTTAGCTCGGGCTCTGGCGCGTTCCCTTTTTGACTGCAGGCTCTCTGCACTTCGAGGCTTCTTGGTTTTGACAACAGCGGATTCCCCAGATGTCAACGTTTAGAACGATCCAGATTAAAAGCAGACATCTAGATGACAAGTTTAAATTCTAAGCAACTCTTGTAAGAACCAGAGATGTACAGAGAGTTCCTCAGGGGCTCAAATAAAAAAAAAAAAGGGCTGTATCACCAAAAAGCTCATTTTACTACTTTAACTACTGTCCTAAATTTAATTTAACTACGTATTCTTATCACCCTGGTAGACTGTAAACAGACTTTTATTGTGTGGTCACAATAATGAATATGACAATGACACTAATATTACCTAATGGGATTTTATTTTTACATTCACAGAAATAATTACAACAAAACAGCAACTTTTAGTGGAGATGAATCCAAAGAATCATTCAAAGAAAACTGAAACTTTATGAAATGTATTACCATCCACAAATGCAGTGACACGCCCACTGTATGTCACTTCCTGTAAAGTCAGTAAAACTATTCATTTCACAATGGAAATTACATTTGATTTCCATAAGACTGCAGCACTGAACTGGCGTTTTACTCTCAAAGCTCGTCATTTTTGCCTTCTGAATAAAAACCGGTAACCGTTTCATCCCCATTGAAGACTGGCTTTTTTTAAGACATTTCAGTGGCTCAGTAGGTAGGTAGCTAGCTAGTATTAGCGCACTTGTTCGCGTGATTCAGCTAGGTATGGAATTTCCTATGTTGTTTTATTGTTTTGCTATGGTCAGAGTGGTAAATTGCACTTATTTTTCTGCTAGCTATGAGACAGAGCAACTCACCTCTACTCCAAGAAAACCGTATCCACCGCCTCGGTTGTCAAGTATTGGAGCTAATATACAACCCGTACGAATACCTCAAACCATCAGATTCCTCCGTGCAGAGGAGCAGTGCAAAAAGCACAACCCATGCTTTAAAAATAAATAAACAGATAAATAAATAGATAGATAAATAAAAATCTGCAAGTAATTGCAGTTTTATGTTTCAAACAGAGATGGCGATAGAGAGGGAAAAGTTCAGTACTGCAGCTTTAAAATAAGTATTGAATACACTGTATATAATAAGTATTACATTTTTAGTCTCATGACCATACATACACACATCGTGAACACACGCTTCTACGGGAGAAAACTTACCCTGCATGAATCGATCATAACTGCTACAGATGTCCTCGGGTAACATTACTCTACACACATATATCCAGAAACCATATCCTGTCTCGAACATGCATCCTTCCACTTGTTTGCTTGATTCAGCCAAATATCGAGTTTCCTATGGTTTTTTTGTTTGTTTGTTTTGCTATGGAAAAACTTGAACTGGGCAGGAACAACCCAAAAAACCTCTTAACTCTTTATTAAAATTGAAAAACAGAAACATGACTGAGTCAGGGGATAATAGGCTGTAGGCTGATTGGCTGATTGTTCATAGTGTGTGAATGGGTGTGTGAGTGTGTGTGTGTGAGATGTGTGCTCTGCGATGAATTGGCACTCCGTCCAGGGTGTCCCCCGCCTCGTGCCCCAAGTTCCCCGGGATAGACTCCAGGCTCCCGCGACCCTGTATAGGAAAGCGGTACAGAATACGGATGCATGGATGGAAAGACTAACACTTGGTGACTAGTTCGTTCAGTATTAGAAGTGCTGTTCACCATCTTACAGAATACATTACTGTAGAATAGAGTATGTTACTACTTAGTGCCGGTAATGCGACTTCATTTCTACAACCCTAATTCCAAAAAAGTTGGGACGCTGTGTAAAATGTAAATAAAAACAAAATGCAATGATTTGCAAATCTCATAAACGTATATGTTTTTCACGATAGAACATAGAAAAACGTATCAAATGTTTAAACTGAGGAAATGTACCACTTTAAGAGAAAAATACGATAATTTTTAATTCGATGGCCGCAACACGTGTCAAAAAAAGTTGGGACGGGTCAGCAAAAGGATGGAAAAGTGTTACTGAAGAGAAACAGCCGGAGGTTAATTGGCGACGGGTCAGTAACATGATTGGTTATAAAAAGAGTATCTTAGAATTAATTAAGGATATTGCTGTCTTGGACCTCTCCACAACCCCCTCTATATCAGTCTGGCTTAAAGATTTAATGTTCTTTTTAAAACTTAAAACAGAGGCAGAGGTGACTCATTTTTGGGAAAATGGCAACAATTTATTACCTACTTCAATGATGTACGCACCCTGGAGGTGGATTGAGGAGGAGAGGTAGACGGGAAATACTAATCATCTTACCTTTTTTTTTGTTTTGTTTGTTTTTATTTCTGGTTGTTTGTTTGTTATTGTTTTCTGTTTCCCCCTTTCTTTTGGTTTTGGCTGTGATTGTTTTGTTGGGGTTGTTGGGTGGGGTGTTATAATATGTAAAATGCAAATTTCCAATAAAAATTCTATGATCAAAAAGAATTAATTAAGGAAAGGAATAAAGAAAGAAATCAAACAAAAGTTTCCTCTCTAACACACAACAGTTTGAATCTTATTTAAGGCGTCAAATTTATTTATTCACGTAGCTCACGCACACACACATACACGCACATACACGTAAACGTACACTCTCACACACGCAGACGCGCACACACGGACGCGTACACACACACACACACATGCACATACACACACGCATGTGCACGCACACACACACACACGCACACACATACATGCACATACGCACACGCACATACACACACGCATGTGCACACACACACACGGACGTGCACACACACACATATACACACACGCGCACACACACACATACACATACACGCACACACACATACACACGCACATACACACGCACATACACACACGCACATACACACACGCGCACACAAACTCACACAAACACACAAACACGCACCCTAAGACATGTGTTTGTAATGGAGATCTTAGTGACTCTGCACTTAAGGAATGCACACATTGCTCAACGTCACAAAAGCTGTACACATGTGCACGCACACACACACCCATACACACACACACACACACACACACACACACACACACCCATACACACACACATTTTATAATCCTGGCCTCCTTCAGATACAGCTGTGTGTGTGTGTGTGTGTGTGTGTGTGTGTGTGTGTGCGCAGTGGCTTTCTGCTACAGCTCTACATGTTCCGTTCAGAGGTCAGACCGCCATTATCATCAATCCAAATGATCTCTCACCATCCAGAAAATGGGACACACACACACACACACACACACACACACACACACACACACACCTACACACATATGCAATTCCCACTGACAGCATATCAATCTGAGGTCAAGCCAAAGCCAATGATTAGCACTGCAGTCATTTGAGAAAAAGTGATCCGTGCTCCTGTTTATAGATCCGCTGTGTCGTTCACATCACTCACGCGGCCAAGCGTCAATCAAATTACCATGGCAACAAGCATAGGATCATTCAACCATATCCTAGATCATGATAAACTCTGAAAGCTGTTTTATGTACATACACACACACACATACTCACACACACACACACACACACACACACACACACACACACACACACACACACACACTCCCAGGTCACATGCTGTGCAAATTACTGTGTAGCAGCTTTATTATTGATCATCGCTTCCTGGAAACACATTTCACTATTTTTACTGAACACTTAAATAGATATACACTATAGATATAAAAGATTCGAAAGCAGGCATTTTAGTACTTAGAGTGGAATAAAAACGCATTTAAGAGGCGGTGTAAAATGTGCTAGATGGCAGTGAAACACGCTGGCATGTGCAGGTGAGAGTTCACGGAGAATGACCACTTAAAGGACGAAAGCTTTAAAGGGTGCTGGAGCGGTCACGAAGCGAAGCACAAAGAGAGCCGTGGGAAATATGACAGAGGACGTTGTGTATTATCCTACTGCTCTTGACTGCTCGCACACACACACACACACACACACACACACACACACACACATCTACCCATCTGGTAATGTAGAACACCTGAAAGAGAACGAATCGGTCTTAAAGACTTACCCTGCGTCTGACTTATACTATGCACGAAAAGGGTGTACTCTTTTTGTGAAGAACAAGTACATCGTTTTGAGTGTGTAGTAAGAGTATGCAAGTACTGGGACGTACTAACACGTCATGTAAAGGAAAAGAACGTTGTTGCCTAGTTACGCACGCTATCACTGTAAACACACTCCTCGTTGCATTTCAGCTTTTCTTCATTCATTATTCCTTATCTAATTCATATTATATCATTTATTTAAATGAACATTCCATTCATTCATTTTTCCTACAGTTCATTTACACTAGGGATGTGATGGTGAGGAAATCTTCCCACCGGTTAATTAACGTGCAACAACACTGGTTATACCGGTATCACCGGGGGGCGGGGCAAGGGGGCTTTTCCCTCTCGCTTATAAATGGTGTGCGCATTTCACTTTCGCTTTCGCATTAACGAAATTCGGGGGCAGCAACTGCTTGAATGGTGGGTTCATTATTATTCTTAATGAAAAACACAACAACTACTAAACAGTACTCGCTTATATTAAACATAAACATAGACTCGCCTCACTCTCCCTGTCAGTCAGCTCGCCTCACTCTCCCTGTCGGTCAGCTCGCCTCACTCTCCCTGTCGGTCAGCTCGCCTCACTCTCCCTGTCGGTCAGCTCGCCTCACTCTCCCTGTCGGTCAGCTCGCCTCACTCTCCCTGTCGGTCAGCTCGCCTCACGCTTCCTGTCGGTCAGCTCGCCTCACTCTTCCTGTCAATCGGCTCGCCTCACTCTCCCTGTCGGTCGGCTCGCCTCACTCTCCCTGTCGGTCGGCTCGCCTCACTCTTCCTGTCGGTCGGCTCGCCTCACTCTTCCTGTCGGTCAGCTCGCCTCACTCTTCCTGTCAGTCGGCTCGCCTCACTCTCACTCATACTAAATGAAATCTGACTCCTGCTGGTCTGTGCTGCAGCTCACGCTGAATTGAGCAGACGCGTTCGGTTTTTCATTGTAGTGTCCGTTCTCTAAGTGAACTCATTGATTTTATTACAATGAAACGACAGTGGGGGGTGCCGCGGTGGGCATGTGATGTAATCGGTGCGCGGCCCGAGCACCGCGTGAACACCGACCATCGCAGCAAGCCTAATTTACACCTCTCTAAAATGCGTCCTTGAATTCAGCAAAGCAAACCGTCACAAAGCTCCTCCTCCCTCACGCAAGCAGTTGTGGGCGATAATAGCTGAAAAAGTGTCCACGGATTCACACTTCGAAAATCTACGGGAAATAGTAGACCTTCCGGGTGCCTTCGGGATACTCCTTTCAATATACTACCATTTGGGACACGCTAACTGTAATCTCGGATACTATTTAAGACGGATAGTAAGCGCAGAGTTACACTCAAGGTTCAGTGTGCTGTGTGTTCTGAGATGCGGTTGTAAAGAATGATTATTTGAGTTATGTCCTTCCTGTCTGGCGCTCATCAGCAAGGCGTTTCAATTCAATTCAGTTCAATTTTACTTGTATAGCACTTTTTACAATGGACATTGTCTCAAAGCAGCTTTACAGAAACATATAAACACCGGATACAGATTTTAAGCGTGTGAATTTATCCCTATTGAGCGAGCCGGTGGCGACGATGGTAAGGAAAATCTCCTTAAGATGATATGAGGAAGAAACCTTGAGAGGAACCAGACTCAGAAGGGCACCCGTCCTCATCTGGGTAACAACACATAGTGTGAAAGTAAAAGGAAGTTCATTATGTTTTTATATGAAGTCTGTTTGTTGAACTAGTCCACTTGCAGGACTGCAAATCATTGGATGTTTTGGGTTTTTCACACCGTTCTGTGCTGTGGTGTGTCCAAAACCCCCAGGCAGATCAGCAGTTTCTAAAACACTCAAAGCAGCCTGTCTGGCACCGACAACACCACTACGGTCAACACCACTTGAGATCGCGGTTTCTCCCATTATGATGTTTGATGTGAACATTATTAGTATTAATGCAATTATGGAAATCAGCGGTCCCTCCGACATTTTGTGATTCTGCGATCGCAGAAACTGACGCAAAATCAACCAAACTCCACAATATTCGGAGGAGCATGCAATCGTTCAAAATTACTGCAGATTTTCCACAGATTTGGACCAAGACATGTCATGTGACATCATCCCAACGAGCATTCAGCCAAAGCCCTCTTCGATTCGCATGGGTCGAACATGAGTACAGCTAAAAGGTCTCGTTTACCAACAAACGTCACTGCGAAGGAAGTAATTTTGCCAATTCAAGTAATTTTCCGCAAAAAAAAGAAAATAATCACAAAAAACTCATTGCATATCGCATCACGAATTGTGAAAAAAGCCGCAGCACAATCAAGCGTTTTTGGCTGCAACAATCGCAAAAAAAAAAACTCGAAAGTGAAATCCTGTACAGACTGAATCATGTGGCAGCAGCGCAATACATAAAGTCTTGCACATACAGTGGTTGGTGGACGGTGAGTTCTTTATGCTTCAGCCCAGTTGGTAATTACATGCCATAGCAAAATAAACATAACCCAAAAAGATTCCATTTTATAAATGGTCCGAATGCCAGCTTTCAAACAATCCATGATGCCCTGCGCTGGCGCCGAGACTGCAGAGATGACAGCGGACAAAGCTGTAATATGTGAACACTAATAAAAACTAATGGGAAATTTAGCCTGCAGAACAGAACTGACCGCATTAATCAGCAACGTAATAGCAAGCGCAGATCAGTGGAGTGAAGCGGGACGACGAGACTCGGGTTTAAATGCCGTTATTGACGTTTACGTCAGGAAATGAGACTACAGAACGTGCCACGAAAGACGACGCTCATGATCAATCTGATTGCTTGTTTTCCACTGCACTTAATTTATTATTTCACTTATTAAATTATTACGTTAAAATTCATTTCAGTGTGTTGGCATCGTCCAGTGGAACTGGACTGAAATCTCTGAACGTGGTTTTCTTCCGTTTCCGTTTCGCCTGAAGGGGGAAGGGTAGAATTGCTAGAACTTTAACTCCGAGTTACATCCTAAAGAGTAACATACATCAGTTCAGTAAAATCTGGATTTGTTGCAACTATGTATGTAGTAGAAAATGTGAAGACTTCACAATGAAGGGTTTCCCCTTCAATTGGTACAAAATACACATACTGTATTTTGTACCAATTCAAAGTATTACCCTGTGAAGAAAAAAATGTGCTAATATGAAAATATAAATCTGATTATGAACATATTCGTAATTGTACAGTGAAGTGTAGGTAACTTTTGTGATGAACATTTTATATTGCCACATGCAAAACAAAAGACTTCTGGACTCTACTGCATAGTCTCTCTCTCTCTCACACACACACACACACACACACATATCTACCTATATATATATATATATATATATATATATATATATATATATATATATATATAATACACACACACACACACACACACATACAGTGTATATAGAAGACATGTTTCCTTCTGGAGATCTCATTCAGCCACATGTCCCCACAAGGTTGAGTAATATTCCTATCCTTGTGGGGACCAGATATAAAACCATGCTCACACCTATGAGTGAAAGTGTGTCAGCCATATTCTTAACCACGGCAATAAAACGCTTACTTGCATTCCTCTGCATCATAAAATGAAACAATAACCAGCTCTCTCTCACTCCTCCTCCCTCTCAGTGTGCAGTTAACATGGCTGTTCTTTCTCTTCACAAATAAAAGGAAAGCACAACACTACAAAGCAGTAAATAACTACAGACTAGGGGCTTCTGTATCCCTAATGCTCCAGACCCTTACCGTTTTTGTTTATTATGCACAGGAGAACGCTGTGCTTGAAGGAAAGGTTTCACGACAAATAATATTTACACTATTTGTGCCTAATGTTCATCAGCTTAGGCATGATGTATTAAGTGTGCTTGTTTAGTTTTGCACTGGAGATATGAGGTATTAACAAGTAAAACTGTAAAATAAGAACAACCGTGGCTCCAGGTGAATGTGTGTAAAGGATACATAACGTGATACTCAGTGCCAAAGCATACTAAGGGCGTACTCGCACTGAACGATCTGTACCGTGCCCGAGCACGTTTCCCTCCAAAGTCCAGCTGTTTGACTGGTGCGCTCGCTCCGTATCGTGCCTGAGCCCGCTTGAGGAGGTGACGACTGTTCCGTTTAACAAACATGGCGGCAAAGGGATCACTGTGGGGTTTAGAAAGGTCTGGTTCTCACCTGATTGATGAATAGGAACGTCAGCTGCCTCCGTAAAAAAAAAGTCTTCCGCTACGTGCAGCCCGATTAAGTGAAAATCTCTTCGCTGCCTAAGTGATAAATCTATTAGGCGATCTATTTGGCATGTGAAAGGGCCGTGTCTCACCGCGCCCCAAACGACTCCAAATAAGCCACAACGTAAGTAACTTTACAATGATGGACTCCATTGTGCTGTGCGTGAGCGCGTTTCTTCAAAACAAAAAGTTTCGTCGTAATGATGTAAGCGTGCTCGGGTCCGGAACTTTAAGTGCGGTGTGAGTGCAGGACAGCAGGGGAGTGCTTGGGTGCGAGTACGCCGAAGTCTTGGTTCTACAGCCTACCTGGTAAACCTCCCAACACCTCCACCTGGCCAATAACACTACAGTAAAACCCCCGTATCCACTGCTTCAGTTGACCGCTGTCTGAAACAATTCAACAGAAAATTCCAGAAATACAGAAAACGTTCTGATCATTTAAATTGCACACCGTTCTGAGTAAGGAGATGAAATTTCGTGCGGTTCCGCCCGGGACGTTAATCAACCCTCTGTCCAGCGTACTCACTCTGTATACGCTACCCAGCCTTCAGTCACTTACGAGCCATCACGCTTGTGTTCAAGTAACCCTTATTATGTTCAATAATGGTCCCAAAGCCCAAGAGTAGTCATGCTGGCAAATCGGATGTGCCAAAGAGAAGTCGTGAAGTGCTTCCGTTAAGTGGAAAGGTGAAAATTCTCGATGTAATAGGATAATGAAAAACATGCGTATGCTGAGGTTGCTAGGATGTACGATAAAAATGAATCCTCTATCCATGAAATTGTGAAAAAAGAAAAGATTTGTGCTATACTAACCTTTATCACAGGTATCTACGGTGTACAGTGTTTGCTACTATCCACGATTTCCGGCATCCGCTGGGGGGCTCGGAAGCTATCCCTCATGGATACGGGGGTCCTACTGTACACGTCAGTCCCTCCAGAAAAGAACACAAAAACTCCACAATATTCGGAGGAGCTTGGATTGCAGTTTTTCTAAATTACCGCACAGTTTCCACAGATTTAGGCCAAGACGCGTTGTGTGACGTCATCACAGCGCACATTCAACCAAAGCCCTCTTCGACTCACGTGCGTCGAACATGAGTACAGCGTAAAGGTCTCGTTTACCAACAATCATCACCAGTTTGCCCGTCCTGGAAATATACTACACGGCCAAAAGTTTGTGGACACCTCAGCGTCGCACCCATATGTGCTTGTTGAACATCCCATTACAGATTTGGTCACCCTTTGCTGT